>NC_090399.1:5978239-6078239 GCF_036365525.1 Heterodontus francisci
TAATAATGTGTGTGTGTGGACATTGTGATAATAAATAATAATGTGTGTGTGTGGACAGTGTGATGATAAATAGGAGTGTGTGTGTGGACAGTGTGATAATAAATAGGAGTGTGTGTGTGGACAGTGTGATGATAAATAGGAGTGTGTGTGTGGACAGTGTGATGATAAATAGGAGTGTGTGTGTGTGGACAGTGTGATGATTAATAGGAGTGTGTGTGTGTGGACAGTGTGATGATAAATAGGAGTGTGTGTGTGTGACAGTGTGATAATAAATAGGAGTGTGTGTGTGTGGACAGTGTGATGATTAATAGGAGTGTGTGTGTGGACAGTGTGATAATAAATATTGGTGTGTGTGTGTGGACAGTGTGATGATTAATAGGAGTGTGTGTGTGGACAGTGTGATAATAAATAGGAGTGTGTGTGTGGACAGTGTGATGATAAATAGGAGTGTGTGTGTGTGGACAGTGTGATGATTAATAGGAGTGTGTGTGTGGACAGTGTGATAATGAATAGGAGTGTGTTTGTGGACAGTGTGATGATAAATAGGAGTGTGTGTGTGTGGACAGTGTGATGATAAATAGGAGTGTGTTTGTGGACAGTGTGATGATAAATAGGAGTGTGTGTGTGGACAGTGTGATGATAAATAGGAGTGTGTGTGTGGACAGTGTGATGATAAATAGGAGTGTGTGTGTGTGGACAGTGTGATGATTAATAGGAGTGTGTGTGTGGACAGTGTGATGATAAATAGGAGTGTGTGTGTGGACAGTGTGATAATAAATAGGAGTGTGTGTGTGTGGACAGTGTGATGATAAATAGGAGTGAGTGTGTGGACAGTGTGATAATAAATAGGAGTGTGTGTGTGTGGACAGTGTGATGATAAATAGGAGTGTGTGTGTGTGGACAGTGTGATGATTAATAGGAGTGTGTGTGTGTGGACAGTGTGATAATAAATAGGAGTGTGTGTGTGTGGACAGTGTGATGATAAATAGGAGTGTGTGTGTGTGGACAGTGTGATAATAAATAGGAGTGTGTGTGTGTGGACAGTGTGATGATTAATAGGAGTGTGTGTGTGGACAGTGTGATAATTAATAGGAGTGTGTGTGTGGACAGTGTGATAATAAATAGGAGTGTGTGTGTGCGGACAGTGTGATGATTAATGGGAGTGTGTGTGTGGACAGTGTGATGATAAATAGGAGTGTGTGTGTGTGGACAGTGTGATGATTAATAGGAGTGTGTGTGTGGACAGTGTGATAATAAATAGGAGTGTGTGTGTGTGGACAGTGTGATGATTAATAGGAGTGTGTGTGTGGACAGTGTGATAATAAATAGGAGTGTGTGTGTGTGGACAGTGTGATGATTAATAGGAGTGTGTGTGTGGACAGTGTGATAATAAATAGGAGTGTGTGTGTGTGGACAGTGTGATGATTAATAGGAGTGTGTGTGTGGACAGTGTGATGATAAATAGGAGTGTGTGTGTGTGGACAGTGTGATGATTAATAGGAGTGTGTGTGTGGACAGTGTGATGATAAATAGGAGTGTGTGTGTGTGGACAGTGTGATGATTAATAGGAGTGTGTGTGTGGACAGTGTGATAATAAATAGGAGTGTGTGTGTGGACAGTGTGATGATTAATAGGAGTGTGTGTGTGGACAGTGTGATAATAAATAGGAGTGTGTGTGTGTGGACAGTGTGATGATTAATAGGAGTGTGTGTGTGGACAGTGTGATGATAAATAGGAGTGTGTGTGTGTGGACAGTGTGATGATTAATAGGAGTGTGTGTGTGGATAGTGTGATAATAAATAGGAGTGTGTGTGTGGACAGTGTGATGATAAATAGGAGTGTGTGTGTGTGGACAGTGTGATAATTAATAGGAGTGTGTGTGTGGACAGTGTGATGATAAATAGGAGTGTGTGTGTGGACAGTGTGATAATAAATAGGAGTGTGTGTGTGTGGACAGTGTGATGATTAATAGGAGTGTGTGTGGACAGTGTGATAATAAATAGGAGTGTGTGTGTGTGGACAGTGTGATGATAAATAGGAGTGTGTGTGTGGACAGTGTGATGATAAATAGGAGTGTGTGTGTGTGGACAGTGTGATGATTAATAGGAGTGTGTGTGTGGACAGAGTGATGATAGATATGAGAGTGTGTGTGTGGACAGTGTGATGATTAATAGGAGTGTGTGTGTGGACAGTGTGATGATAAATAATAATGTGTGTGTGTGGACAGTGTGATAATAAATAATAATGTGTGTGTGTGGACAGTGTGATAATAAATAATAATGTGTGTGTGTGGACAGTGTGATAATAAATAATAATGTGTATGTGTGGACAGTGTGATAATAAATAATAATGTGTGTGTGTGGACAGTGTGATAATAAATAGGAGTGTGTGTGTGTGGACAGTGTGATGATAAATAATAATGTGTGTGTGTGGACAGTGTGATGATAAATAGGAGTGTGTGTGTGTGGACAGTGTGATGATTAATAGGAGTGTGTGTGTGTGGACAGTGTGATAATAAATAATAATGTGTGTGTGTGGACAGTGTGATAATAAATAGGAGTGTGTGTGTGTGGACAGTGTGATGATAAATAATAATGTGTGTGTGTGGACAGTGTGATAATAAATAGGAGTGTGTGTGTGTGGACAGTGTGATAATAAATAATAATGTGTGTGTGTGGACAGTGTGATAATAAATAATAATGTGTGTGAGTGGACAGTGTGATAATAAATAGGAGTGTGTGTGTGTGGACAGTGTGATAATAAATAATAATGTGTGTGTGTGGACAGTGTGATAATAAATAATAATGTGTGTGTGTGGACAGTGTGATGATAAATAGGAGTGTGTGTGTGGACAGTGTGATAATAAATAGGAGTGTGTGTGTGGACAGTGTGATGATAAATAGGAGTGTGTGTGTGGACAGTGTGATGATAAATAGGAGTGTGTGTGTGTGGACAGTGTGATGATTAATAGGAGTGTGTGTGTGGACAGTGTGATGATAAATAGGAGTGTGTGTGTGGACAGTGTGATAATAAATAGGAGTGTGTGTGTGTGGACAGTGTGATGATAAATAGGAGTGTGTGTGTGTGAACAGTGTGATAATAAATAGGAGTGTGTGTGTGTGGACAGTGTGATGATTAATAGGAGTGTGTGTGTGGACAGTGTGATAATTAATAGGAGTGTGTGTGTGGACAGTGTGATAATAAATAGGAGTGTGTGTGTGCGGACAGTGTGATGATTAATGGGAGTGTGTGTGTGGACAGTGTGATGATAAATAGGAGTGTGTGTGTGTGGACAGTGTGATGATTAATAGGAGTGTGTGTGTGGACAGTGTGATAATAAATAGGAGTGTGTGTGTGTGGACAGTGTGATGATTAATAGGAGTGTGTGTGTGGACAGTGTGATAATAAATAGGAGTGTGTGTGTGTGGACAGTGTGATGATTAATAGGAGTGTGTGTGTGGACAGTGTGATAATAAATAGGAGTGTGTGTGTGTGGACAGTGTGATGATTAATAGGAGTGTGTGTGTGGACAGTGTGATGATAAATAGGAGTGTGTGTGTGTGGACAGTGTGATGATTAATAGGAGTGTGTGTGTGGACAGTGTGATGATAAATAGGAGTGTGTGTGTGTGGACAGTGTGATGATTAATAGGAGTGTGTGTGTGGACAGTGTGATAATAAATAGGAGTGTGTGTGTGGACAGTGTGATGATTAATAGGAGTGTGTGTGTGGACAGTGTGATAATAAATAGGAGTGTGTGTGTGTGGACAGTGTGATGATTAATAGGAGTGTGTGTGTGGACAGTGTGATGATAAATAGGAGTGTGTGTGTGTGGACAGTGTGATGATTAATAGGAGTGTGTGTGTGGATAGTGTGATAATAAATAGGAGTGTGTGTGTGGACAGTGTGATGATAAATAGGAGTGTGTGTGTGTGGACAGTGTGATAATTAATAGGAGTGTGTGTGTGGACAGTGTGATGATAAATAGGAGTGTGTGTGTGGACAGTGTGATAATAAATAGGAGTGTGTGTGTGTGGACAGTGTGATGATTAATAGGAGTGTGTGTGGACAGTGTGATAATAAATAGGAGTGTGTGTGTGTGGACAGTGTGATGATAAATAGGAGTGTGTGTGTGGACAGTGTGATGATAAATAGGAGTGTGTGTGTGTGGACAGAGTGATGATAGATATGAGAGTGTGTGTGTGGACAGTGTGATGATTAATAGGAGTGTGTGTGTGGACAGTGTGATGATAAATAATAATGTGTGTGTGTGGACAGTGTGATAATAAATAATAATGTGTGTGTGTGGACAGTGTGATAATAAATAATAATGTGTGTGTGTGGACAGTGTGATAATAAATAATAATGTGTATGTGTGGACAGTGTGATAATAAATAATAATGTGTGTGTGTGGACAGTGTGATAATAAATAGGAGTGTGTGTGTGTGGACAGTGTGATGATAAATAATAATGTGTGTGTGTGGACAGTGTGATGATAAATAGGAGTGTGTGTGTGTGGACAGTGTGATGATTAATAGAAGTGTGTGTGTGTGGACAGTGTGATAATAAATAATAATGTGTGTGTGTGGACAGTGTGATAATAAATAGGAGTGTGTGTGTGTGGACAGTGTGATGATAAATAATAATGTGTGTGTGTGGACAGTGTGATAATAAATAGGAGTGTGTGTGTGTGGACAGTGTGATAATAAATAATAATGTGTGTGTGTGGACAGTGTGATAATAAATAATAATGTGTGTGAGTGGACAGTGTGATAATAAATAGGAGTGTGTGTGTGTGGACAGTGTGATAATAAATAATAATGTGTGTGTGTGGACAGTGTGATAATAAATAATAATGTGTGTGTGTGGACAGTGTGATGATAAATAGGAGTGTGTGTGTGGACAGTGTGATAATAAATAGGAGTGTGTGTGTGGACAGTGTGATGATAAATAGGAGTGTGTGTGTGGACAGTGTGATGATAAATAGGAGTGTGTGTGTGTGGACAGTGTGATGATTAATAGGAGTGTGTGTGTGTGGACAGTGTGATGATAAATAGGAGTGTGTGTGTGTGACAGTGTGATAATAAATAGGAGTGTGTGTGTGTGGACAGTGTGATGATTAATAGGAGTGTGTGTGTGTGGACAGTGTGATAATAAATATTAGTGTGTGTGTGTGGACAGTGTGATGATTAATAGGAGTGTGTGTGTGGACAGTGTGATAATAAATAGGAGTGTGTGTGTGGACAGTGTGATGATAAATAGGAATGTGTGTGTGTGGACAGTGTGATGATTAATAGGAGTGTGTGTGTGGACAGTGTGATAATAAATAGGAGTGTGTTTGTGGACAGTGTGATGATAAATAGGAGTGTGTGTGTGTGGACAGTGTGATGATAAATAGGAGTGTGTTTGTGGACAGTGTGATGATAAATAGGAGTGTGTGTGTGGACAGTGTGATGATAAATAGGAGTGTGTGTGTGGACAGTGTGATGATAAATAGGAGTGTGTGTGTGTGGACAGTGTGATGATTAATAGGAGTGTGTGTGTGGACAGTGTGATGATAAATAGGAGTGTGTGTGTGGACAGTGTGATAATAAATAGGAGTGTGTGTGTGTGGACAGTGTGATGATAAATAGGAGTGAGTGTGTGGACAGTGTGATAATAAATAGGAGTGTGTGTGTGTGGACAGTGTGATGATAAATAGGAGTGTGTGTGTGTGGACAGTGTGATGATTAATAGGAGTGTGTGTGTGTGGACAGTGTGATAATAAATAGGAGTGTGTGTGAGTGGACAGTGTGATGATAAATAGGAGTGTGTGTGTGTGGACAGTGTGATAATAAATAGGAGTGTGTGTGTGTGGACAGTGTGATGATTAATAGGAGTGTGTGTGTGGACAGTGTGATAATTAATAGGAGTGTGTGTGTGGACAGTGTGATAATAAATAGGAGTGTGTGTGTGCGGACAGTGTGATGATTAATGGGAGTGTGTGTGTGGACAGTGTGATGATAAATAGGAGTGTGTGTGTGTGGACAGTGTGATGATTAATAGGAGTGTGTGTGTGGACAGTGTGATAATAAATAGGAGTGTGTGTGTGTGGACAGTGTGATGATTAATAGGAGTGTGTGTGTGGACAGTGTGATAATAAATAGGAGTGTGTGTGTGTGGACAGTGTGATGATTAATAGGAGTGTGTGTGTGGACAGTGTGATAATAAATAGGAGTGTGTGTGTGTGGACAGTGTGATGATTAATAGGAGTGTGTGTGTGGACAGTGTGATGATAAATAGGAGTGTGTGTGTGTGGACAGTGTGATGATTAATAGGAGTGTGTGTGTGGACAGTGTGATGATAAATAGGAGTGTGTGTGTGTGGACAGTGTGATGATTAATAGGAGTGTGTGTGTGGACAGTGTGATAATAAATAGGAGTGTGTGTGTGTGGACAGTGTGATGATTAATAGGAGTGTGTGTGTGGACTGTGTGATAATAAATAGGAGTGTGTGTGTGTGGACAGTGTGATGATTAATAGGAGTGTGTGTGTGGACAGTGTGATGATAAATAGGAGTGTGTGTGTGTGGACAGTGTGATGATTAATAGGAGTGTGTGTGTGGATAGTGTGATAATAAATAGGAGTGTGTGTGTGGACAGTGTGATGATAAATAGGAGTGTGTGTGTGTGGACAGTGTGATGATTAATAGGAGTGTGTGTGTGGACAGTGTGATGATAAATAGGAGTGTGTGTGTGGACAGTGTGATAATAAATAGGAGTGTGTGTGTGTGGACAGTGTGATGATTAATAGGAGTGTGTGTGGACAGTGTGATAATAAATAGGAGTGTGTGTGTGTGGACAGTGTGATGATAAATAGGAGTGTGTGTGTGGACAGTGTGATGATAAATAGGAGTGTGTGTGTGTGGACAGAGTGATGATAGATAGGAGAGTGTGTGTGTGGACAGTGTGATGATTAAGAGGAGTGTGTGTGTGGACAGTGTGATGATAAATAATAATGTGTGTGTGTGGACAGTGTGATAATAAATAATAATGTGTGTGTGTGGACAGTGTGATAATAAATAATAATGTGTATGTGTGGACAGTGTGATAATAAATAATAATGTGTGTGTGTGGACAGTGTGATAATAAATAGGAGTGTGTGTGTGTGGACAGTGTGATGATAAATAATAATGTGTGTGTGTGGACAGTGTGATAATAAATAGGAGTGTGTGTGTGTGGACAGTGTGATGATTAATAGGAGTGTGTGTGTGTGGACAGTGTGATAATAAATAATAATGTGTGTGTGTGGACAGTGTGATAATAAATAGGAGTGTGTGTGTGTGGACAGTGTGATGATAAATAATAATGTGTGTGTGTGGACAGTGTGATAATAAATAGGAGTGTGTGTGTGTGGACAGTGTGATAATAAATAATAATGTGTGTGTGTGGACAGTGTGATAATAAATAATAATGTGTGTGAGTGGACAGTGTGATAATAAATAGGAGTGTGTGTGTGTGGACAGTGTGATAATAAATAATAATGTGTGTGTGTGGACAGTGTGATAATAAATAATAATGTGTGTGTGTGGACAGTGTGATGATAAATAGGAGTGTGTGTGTGGACAGTGTGATAATAAATAGGAGTGTGTGTGTGGACAGTGTGATGATAAATAGGAGTGTGTGTGTGGACAGTGTGATGATAAATAGGAGTGTGTGTGTGTGGACAGTGTGATGATTAATAGGAGTGTGTGTGTGTGGACAGTGTGATGATAAATAGGAGTGTGTGTGTGTGACAGTGTGATAATAAATAGGAGTGTGTGTGTGTGGACAGTGTGATGATTAATAGGAGTGTGTGTGTGGACAGTGTGATAATAAATATTAGTGTGTGTGTGTGGACAGTGTGATGATTAATAGGAGTGTGTGTGTGGACAGTGTGATGATTAATAGGAGTGTGTGTGTGGACAGTGTGATAATAAATAGGAGTGTGTTTGTGGACAGTGTGATGATAAATAGGAGTGTGTGTGTGTTTTGGCAGTGTGATGATAAATAGGAGTGTGTGTGTGGACAGTGTGATAATAAATAGGAGTGTGTGTGTGGACAGTGTGATGATAAATAGGAGTGTGTGTGTGTGGACAGAGTGATAATAAATAGGAGTGTGTGTGTGTGGACAGTGTGATGATTAATAGGAGTGTGTGTGTGTGGACAGTGTGATGATAAATAGGAGTGTGTGTGTATGGACAGTGTGATAATAAATAGGAGTGTGTGTGTGTGGACAGTGTGATGATAAATAGGAGTGTGTGTGTGTGGACAGTGTGATGATAAATAGGAGTGTGTGTGTGTGGACAGTGTGATGATTAATAGGAGTGTGTGTGTGGACAGTGTGATAATAAATAGGAGTGTGTGTGTGGACAGTGTGATGATAAATAGGAGTGTGTGTGTGGACAGTGTGATGATAAATAGGAGTGTGTGTGTGTGGACAGTGTGATGATTAATAGGAGTGTGTGTGTGTGGACAGTGTGATAATAAATAGGAGTGTGTGTGTGTGGACAGTGTGATGATAAATAGGAGTGTGTGTGTGTGGACAGTGTGATAATAAATAGGAGTGTGTGTGTGTGGACAGTGTGATGATTAATAGGAGTGTGTGTGTGGACAGTGTGATAATTAATAGGAGTGTGTATGTGGACAGTGTGATAATAAATAGGAGTGTGTGTGTGTGGACAGTGTGATGATTAATGGGAGTGTGTGTGTGGACAGTGTGATGATAAATAGGAGTGTGTGTGTGTGGACAGTGTGATGATTAATAGGAGTGTGTGTGTGGACAGTGTGATAATAAATAGGAGTGTGTGTGTGTGGACAGTGTGATGATTAATAGGAGTGTGTGTGTGGACAGTGTGATAATAAATAGGAGTGTGTGTGTGTGGACAGTGTGATGATTAATAGGAGTGTGTGTGTGGACAGTGTGATAATAAATAGGAGTGTGTGTGTGTGGACAGTGTGATGATTAATAGGAGTGTGTGTGTGGACAGTGTGATGATAAATAGGAGTGTGTGTGTGTGGACAGTGTGATGATTAATAGGAGTGTGTGTGTGGACAGTGTGATGATAAATAGGAGTGTGTGTGTGTGGACAGTGTGATGATTAATAGGAGTGTGTGTGTGGACAGTGTGATAATAAATAGGAGTGTGTGTGTGGACAGTGTGATGATAAATAGGAGTGTGTGTGTGGACAGTGTGATGATTAATAGGAGTGTGTGTGTGGACAGTGTGATGATAAATAGGAGTGTGTGTGTGGACAGTGAGATAATAAATAGGAGTGTGTGTGTGTGGACAGTGTGATGATTAATAGGAGTGTGTGTGTGGACAGTGAGATAATAAATAGGAGTGTGTGTGTGTGGACAGTGTGATGATTAATAGGAGTGTGTGTGTGGATAGTGTGATAATAAATAGGAGTGTGTGTGTGGACAGTGTGATGATCAATAGGAGTGTGTGTGTGGACAGTGTGATGATTAATAGGAGTGTGTGTGTGGACAGTGTGATGATAAATAGGAGTGTGTGTGTGGACAGTGTGATGATTAATAGGAGTGTGTGTGTGGACAGTGTGATGATAAATAGGAGTGTGTGTGTGGACAGTGTGATAATAAATAGGAGTGTGTGTGTGTGGACAGTGTGATGATTAATAGGAGTGTGTGTGGACAGTGTGATAATAAATAGGAGTGTGTGTGTGTGGACAGTGTGATGATAAATAGGAGTGTGTGTGTGGACAGTGTGATGATAAATAGGAGTGTGTGTGTGTGGACAGAGTGATGATAGATAGGAGTGTGTGTGTGTGGACAGTGTGATGATTAATAGGAGTGTGTGTGTGGACAGTGTGATGATAAATAATAATGTGTGTGTGTGGACAGTGTGATAATAAATAATAATGTGTATGTGTGGACAGTGTGATAATAAATAATAATGTGTGTGTGTGGACAGTGTGATAATAAATAGGAGTGTGTGTGTGTGGACAGTGTGATGATAAATAATAATGTGTGTGTGTGGACAGTGTGATAATAAATAGGAGTGTGTGTGTGTGGACAGTGTGATGATTAATAGGAGTGTGTGTGTGTGGACAGTGTGATAATAAATAATAATGTGTGTGTGTGGACAGTGTGATAATAAATAGGAGTGTGTGTGTGTGGACAGTGTGATGATTAATAGGAGTGTGTGTGTGTGGACAGTGTGATGATAAATAATAATGTGTGTGTGTGGACAGTGTGATAATAAATAGGAGTGTGTGTGTGTGGACAGTGTGATGATTAATAGGAGTGTGTGTGTGTGGACAGTGTGATAATAAATAATAATGTGTGTGTGTGGACAGTGTGATAATAAATAATAATGTGTATGTGTGGACAGTGTGATAATAAATAATAATGTGTGTGTGTGGACAGTGTGATAATAAATAGGAGTGTGTGTGTGTGGACAGTGTGATGATAAATAATAATGTGTGTGTGTGGACAGTGTGATAATAAATAGGAGTGTGTGTGTGTGGACAGTGTGATGATTAATAGGAGTGTGTGTGTGTGGACAGTGTGATGATAAATAATAATGTGTGTGTGTGGACAGTGTGATAATAAATAATAATGTGTGTGTGTGGACAGTGTGATAATAAATAGGAGTGTGTGTGTGTGGACAGTGTGATGATAAATAGGAGTGTGTGTGTGTGGACAGTGTGATGATTAATAGGAGTGTGTGTGTGTGGACAGTGTGATGATAAATAATAATGTGTGTGTGTGGACAGTGTGATAATAAATAATAATGTGTATGTGTGGACAGTGTGATAATAAATAATAATGTGTGTGTGTGGACAGTGTGATAATAAATAGGAGTGTGTGTGTGTGGACAGTGTGATGATTAATAGGAGTGTGTGTGTGTGGACAGTGTGATGATAAATAATAATGTGTGTGTGTGGACAGTGTGATAATAAATAATAATGTGTATGTGTGGACAGTGTGATAATAAATAATAATGTGTGTGTGTGGACAGTGTGATAATAAATAGGAGTGTGTGTGTGTGGACAGTGTGATGATAAATAGGAGTGTGTGTGTGTGGACAGTGTGATGATTAATAGGAGTGTGTGTGTGTGGACAGTGTGATGATAAATAATAATGTGTGTGTGTGGACAGTGTGATAATAAATAGGAGTGTGTGTGTGTGGACAGTGTGATGATTAATAGGAGTGTGTGTGTGTGGACAGTGTGATAATAAATAATAATGTGTGTGTGTGGACAGTGTGATAATAAATAATAATGTGTATGTGTGGACAGTGTGATAATAAATAATAATGTGTGTGTGTGGACAGTGTGATAATAAATAGGAGTGTGTGTGTGTGGACAGTGTGATGATAAATAATAATGTGTGTGTGTGGACAGTGTGATAATAAATAGGAGTGTGTGTGTGTGGACAGTGTGATGATTAATAGGAGTGTGTGTGTGTGGACAGTGTGATAATAAATAATAATGTGTGTGTGTGGACAGTGTGATAATAAATAGGAGTGTGTGTGTGTGGACAGTGTGATGATTAATAGGAGTGTGTGTGTGTGGACAGTGTGATGATATATAATAATGTGTGTGTGTGGACAGTGTGCTAATAAATAGGAGTGTGTGTGTGTGGACAGTGTGATGATTAATAGGAGTGTGTGTGTGTGGACAGTGTGATAATAAATAATAATGTGTGTGTGTGGACAGTGTGATAATAAATAGGAGTGTGTGTGTGTGGACAGTGTGATGATTAATAGGAGTGTGTGTGTGTGGACAGTGTGATAATAAATAATAATGTGTGTGTGTGGACAGTGTGATAATAAATAATAATGTGTGTGTGTGGACAGTGTGATAATAAATAATAATGTGTATGTGTGGACAGTGTGATAATAAATAATAATGTGTGTGTGTGGACAGTGTGATAATAAATAGGAGTGTGTGTGTGTGGACAGTGTGATGATAAATAATAATGTGTGTGTGTGGACAGTGTGATAATAAATAGGAGTGTGTGTGTGTGGACAGTGTGATGATTAATAGGAGTGTGTGTGTGTGGACAGTGTGATAATAAATAATAATGTGTGTGTGTGGACAGTGTGATAATAAATAGGAGTGTGTGTGTGTGGACAGTGTGTTGATAAATAATAATGTGTGTGTGTGGACAGTGTGATAATAAATAGGAGTGTGTGTGTGTGGACAGTGTGATAATAAATAATAATGTGTGTGTGTGGACAGTGTGATAATAAATACTAATGTGTGTGAGTGGACAGTGTGATAATAAATAGGAGTGTGTGTGTGTGGACAGTGTGATAATAAATAATAATGTGTGTGTGTGGACAGTGTGATAATAAATAATAATGTGTGTGTGTGGACAGTGTGATGATAAATAGGAGTGTGTGTGTGTGGACAGTGTGATAATAAATATTAATGTGTGTGTGTGGACAGTGTGATAATAAATAGGAGTGTGTGTGTGTGGACAGTGTGATAATAAATAATAATGTGTGTGTGTGGACAGTGTGATAATAAATAATAATGTGAGGGTGTGGACAGTGTGATAATAAATAATAATGTGAGTGTGTGGACAGTGTGATAATAAATAATAATGTGTGTGTGTGGACAGTGTGATAATAAATAATAATGTGTGTGGGTGGACAGTGTGATAATAAATAATAATGTGTGTGTGTGGACAGTGTGATAATAAATAGGAGTCTGTGTGTGTGGACAGTGTGATAATAAATAATAATGTGTGTGTGTGGACAGTGTGATAATAAATAGGAGTGTGTGTGTGTGGACAGTGTGATGATAAATAATAATGTGTGTGTGTGGACAGTGTGATGATTAATAGGAGTGTGTGTGTGTGGACAGTGTGATGATTAATAGGAGTGTGTGTGTGTGGACTGTGTGATGATAAAAAGGAGTGTGTGTGTGGACAGTGTGATGATTAATAGGAGTGTGTGTGTGGACAGTGTGATGATAAATAGGAGTGTGTGTGTGGACAGTGTGATGATAAATAATAATGTGTGTGTGTGGACAGTGTGATAATAAATAGGAGTGTGTGTGTGGACAGTGTGATAATAAATAATAATGTGTGTGTGTGGACAGTGTGATAATAAATAGGAGTGTGTGTGTGTGGACAGTGTGATAATAAATAGGAGTGTGTGTGTGGACAGTGTGATGATTAATAGGAGTGTGTGTGTGTGGACAGTGTGATAATAAATAATAATGTGTGTGTGTGGACAGTGTGATAATAAATAGGAGTGTGTGTGTGTGGACAGTGTGATAATAAATAGGAGTGTGTGTGTGGACAGTGTGATGATAAATAGGAGTGTGTTTGTGTGGACAGTGTGATGATTAATAGGAGTGTGTGTGTGTGGACAGAGTGATAATAAATAATAATGTGTGTGTGTGGACAGTGTGATAATAAATAGGAGTGTGTGTGTGGACAGTGTGATAATAAATAATAATGTGTGTGTGTGGACAGTGTGATAATAAATAGGAGTGTGTGTGTGTGGACAGTGTGATAATAAATAGGAGTGTGTGTGTGGACAGTGTGATGATTAATAGGAGTGTGTGTGTGTGGACAGTGTGATGATTAATAGGAGTGTGTGTGTGTGGACAGTGTGATAATAAATAATAATGTGTGTGTGTGGACAGTGTGATAATAAATAGGAGTGTGTGTGTGTGGACAGTGTGATGATAAATAATAATGTGTGTGTGTGGACAGTGTGATAATAAATAGGAGTGTGTGTGTGTCGACAGTGTGATGATAAATAGGAGTGTGTGTGTGTGGACAGTGTGATAATAAATAGGAGTGTGTGTGTGTGGACAGTGTGATGATAAATAATAATGTGTGTGTGTGGACAGTGTGATAATAAATAGGAGTGTGTGTGTGTGGACAGTGTGATGATAAATCATAATGTGTGTGTGTGGACAGTGTGATAATAAATAGGAGTGTGTGTGTGTGGACAGTGTGATGATAAATAATAATGTGTGTGTGTGGACAGTGTGATAATAAATAATAATGTGTGTGTGTGGACAGTGTGATAATAAATAGGAGTGTGTGTGTGTGGACAGTGTGATGATAAATAATAATGTGTGTGTGTGGACAGTGTGATAATAAATAGGAGTGTGTGTGTGTGGACAGTGTGATGATAAATAATAATGTGTGTGTGTGGACAGTGTGATGATAAATAATAATGTGTGTGTGTGGACAGTGTGATAATAAATAATAATGTGTGTGTGTGGACAGTGTGATGATAAATAGGAGTGTGTGTGTGTGGACAGTGTGATGATAAATAGGAGTGTGTGTGTGTGGACAGTGTGATAATAAATAGGAGTGTGTGTGTGTGGACAGTGTGATGATAAATAATAATGTGTGTGTGTGGACAGTGTGATAATAAATAGGAGTGTGTGTGTGTGGACAGTGTGATGATAAATAATAATGTGTGTGTGTGGACAGTGTGATAATAAATATTAATGTGTGTGTGTGGACAGTGTGATAATAAATAGGAGTGTGTGTGTGTGGACAGTGTGATAATAAATAATAATGTGTGTGTGTGGACAGTGTGATAATAAATAATAATGTGAGGGTGTGGACAGTGTGATAATAAATAATAATGTGTGTGTGTGGACAGTGTGATAATAAATAATAATGTGTGTGTGTGGACAGTGTGATAATAAATAATAATGTGTGTGGGTGGACAGTGTGATAATAAATAATAATGTGTGTGTGTGGACAGTGTGATAATAAATAGGAGTGTGTGTGTGTGGACAGTGTGATAATAAATAATAATGTGTGTGTGTGGACAGTGTGATAATAAATAGGAGTGTGTGTGTGTGGACAGTGTGATGATAAATAATAATGTGTGTGTGTGGACAGTGTGATGATTAATAGGAGTGTGTGTGTGTGGACAGTGTGATGATTAATAGGAGTGTGTGTGTGTGGACTGTGTGATGATAAAAAGGAGTGTGTGTGTGGACAGTGTGATGATTAATAGGAGTGTGTGTGTGGACAGTGTGATGATAAATAGGAGTGTGTGTGTGGACAGTGTGATGATAAATAATAATGTGTGTGTGTGGACAGTGTGATAATAAATAGGAGTGTGTGTGTGGACAGTGTGATAATAAATAATAATGTGTGTGTGTGGACAGTGTGATAATAAATAGGAGTGTGTGTGTGTGGACAGTGTGATAATAAATAGGAGTGTGTGTGTGGACAGTGTGATGATTAATAGGAGTGTGTGTGTGTGGACAGTCTGATGATTAATAGGAGTGTGTGTGTGTGTACAGTGTGATAATAAATAATAATGTGTGTGTGTGGACAGTGTGATAATAAATAGGAGTGTGTGTGTGGACAGTGTGATAATAAATAATAATGTGTGTGTGTGGACAGTGTGATAATAAATAGGAGTGTGTGTGTGTGGACAGTGTGATAATAAATAGGAGTGTGTGTGTGGACAGTGTGATGATTAATAGGAGTGTGTGTGTGTGGACAGTGTGATGATTAATAGGAGTGTGTGTGTGTGGACAGTGTGATAATAAAGAATAATGTGTGTGTGTGGACAGTGTGATAATAAATAGGAGTGTGTGTGTGTGGACAGTGTGATGATAAATAATAATGTGTGTGTGTGGACAGTGTGATAATAAATAGGAGTGTGTGTGTGTCGACAGTGTGATGATAAATAGGAGTGTGTGTGTGTGGACAGTGTGATAATAAATAGGAGTGTGTGTGTGTGGACAGTGTGATGATAAATAATAATGTGTGTGTGTGGACAGTGTGATAATAAATAGGAGTGTGTGTGTGTGGACAGTATGATGATAAATCATAATGTGTGTGTGTGGACAGTGTGATAATAAATAGGAGTGTGTGTGTGTGGACAGTGTGATGATAAATAATAATGTGTGTGTGTGGACAGTGTGATGATAAATAATAATGTGTGTGTGTGGACATTGTGATAACAAATAATAATGTGTGTGTGTGGACAGAGTGATAATAAATAATAATGTGTGTGTGTGGACAGTGTGATAATAAATAGGAGTGTGTGTGTGTGGACAGTGTGATGATAAATAATAATGTGTGTGTGTGGACAGTGTGATAATAAATAGGAGTGTGTGTGTGTGGACAGTGTGATGATAAATAATAATGTGTGTGTGTGGACAGTGTGATGATAAATAATAATGTGTGTGTGTGGACAGTGTGATAATAAATAATAATGTGTGTGTGTGGACAGTGTGATGATAAATAGGAGTGTGTGTGTGTGGACAGTGTGATGATAAATAGGAGTGTGTGTGTGTGGACAGTGTGATAATAAATAGGAGTGAGTGTGTGTGGACAGTGTGATGATAAATAATAATGTGTGTGTGTGGACAGTGTGATAATAAATAATAATGTGTGTGTGTGGACAGTGTGATAATAAATAGGAGTGTGTGTGTGTGGACAGTGTGATGATAAATAATAATGTGTGTGTGTGGACAGTGTGATAATAAATAGGAGTGTGTGTGTGTGGACAGTGTGATAATAAATAGGAGTGTGTGTGTGGACAGTGTGATGATAAATAATAATGTGTGTGTGTGGACAGTGTGATAATAAATAGGAGTGTGTGTGTGTGGACAGTGTGACGATAAATAATAATGTGTGTGTGTGGACAGTGTGATAATAAATAGGAGTGTGTGTGTGTGGACAGTGTGATAATAAATAGGAGTGTGTGTGTGTGGACAGTGTGATGATTAATAGGAGTGTGTGTGTGTGGACAGTGTGATGATAAATAATAATGTGTGTGTGTGGACAGTGTGATAATAAATAGGAGTGTGTGTGTGTGGACAGTGTGATGATAAATAATAATGTGTGTGTGTGGACAGTGTGATAATAAATAGGAGTGTGTGTGTGTGGACAGTGTGATGATAAATAATAATGTGTGTGTGTGGACAGTGTGATAATAAATAGGAGTGTGTGTGTGTGGACAGTGTGATGATAAATAATAATGTGTGTGTGTGGACAGTGTGATAATAAATCGGAGTGTGTGTGTGTGGACAGTGTGATGATAAATAATAATGTGTGTGTGTGGACAGTGTGATAATAAATAGGAGTGTGTGTGTGTGGACAGTGTGATGATAAATAATAATGTGTGTGTGTGGACAGTGTGATAATAAATAGGAGTGTGTGTGTGTGGACAGTGTGATGATAAATAATAATGTGTGTGTGTGGACAGTGTGATAATAAATAGGAGTGTGTGTGTGTGGACAGTGTGATGATTAATAGGAGTGTGTGTGTGTGGACAGTGTGATGATAAATAATAATGTGTGTGTGTGGACAGTGTGATAATAAATAGGAGTGTGTGTGTGTGGACAGTATGATGATGAATAGGAGTGTGTGTGTGTGGACAGTGTGATGATTAATAGGAGTGTGTGTGTGTGGACAGTGTGATGATAAATAGGAGTGTGTGTGTGTGGACAGTGTGATGATTAATAGGAGTGTGTGTGTGTGGACAGTGTGATGATAAATAATAATGTGTGTGTGTGGACAGTGTGATAATAAATAGGAGTGTGTGTGTGTGGACAGTGTGATGATAAATAATAATGTGTGTGTGTGGACAGTGTGATAATAAATAGGAGTGTGTGTGTGAGGACAGTGTGATGATAAATAATAATGTGTGTGTGTGGACAGTGTGATAATAAATAGGAGTGTGTGGACAGTGTGATGATTAATAAGAGTGTGTGTGTGTGGACAGTGTGATGATAAATAATAATGTGTGTGTGTGGACAGTGTGATGATAAATAGGAGTGTGTGTGTGTGGACAGTGTGATGATAAATAGGAGTGTGTGTGTGTGTGGACAGTGTGATGATAAATAGGAGTGTGTGTGTGTGGACAGTGTGATGATAAATAGGAGTGTGTGTGTGTGGACAGTGTGATGATAAATAGGAGTTTGTGTGTGTGGACAGTGTGATAATAAATAGGAGTGTGTGTGTGTGGACAGTGTGATAATAAATAGGAGTGTGTGTGTGTGGACAGTGTGATGATTAATAAGAGTGTGTGTGTGTGGACAGTGTGATGATAAATAGGAGTGTGTGTGTGTGGACAGTGTGATAATAAATAGGAGTTTGTGTGTGTGGACAGTGTGATAATAAATAGGAGTGTGTGTGTGGACAGTGTGATAATAAATAGGAGTGTGTATGTGTGGACAGTGTGCTGATAAATAGGAGTGTGTGTGTGTGGACAGTGTGATGATAAATAGGAGTGTGTGTGTGTGGACAGTGTGATGATAAATAGGAGTGTGTGTGTGTGGACAGTGTGATGATAAATAGGAGTGTGTGTGTGTGGACAGTGTGATGATAAATAGGAGTGTGTGTGTGGACAGTGTGATGATTAATAGGAGTGTGTGTGTGTGGACAGTGTGATGATAAATAGGAGTGTGTGTGTGTGGACAGTGTGATGATAAATAGGAGTGTGTGTGTGTGGACAGTGTGATAATAAATAGGAGTGTGTGTGTGTGGACAGTGTGATAATAAATAGGAGTGTGTGTGTGGACAGTGTGATAATAAATAGGAGTGTGTGTGTGTGGACAGTGTGATGATAAATAGGAGAGTGTGTGTGTGGACAGTGTGATAATAAATAGGAGTGTGTGTGTGTGGACAGTGTGATGATAAATAGGAGTGTGTGTGTGTGGACAGTGTGATAATAAATAGGAGTGTGTGTGTGGACAGTGTGATAATAAATAGGAGTGTGTGTGTGTGGACAGTGTGATGATAAATAGGAGTGTGTGTGTGTGGACAGTGTGATGATAAATAGGAGTGTGTGTGTGTGGACAGTGTGATAATAAATAGGAGTTTGTGTGTGTGGACAGTGTGATAATAAATAGGAGTGTGTGTGTGGACAGTGTGATAATAAATAGGAGTGTGTGTGTGTGGACAGTGTGATGATAAATAGGAGTGTGTGTGTGTGGACAGTGTGATAACAAATAGGAGTTTGTGTGTGTGGACAGTGTGATAATAAATAGGAGTGTGTGTGTTTGGACAGTGTGATGATAAATAGGAGTGTGTGTGTGTGGACAGTGTGATGATAAATAGGAGTGTGTGTGTGTGGACAGTGTGATAATAAATAGGAGTTTGTGTGTGTGGACAGTGTGATAATAAATAGGAGTGTGTGTGTGGACAGTGTGATAATAAATAGGAGTGTGTGTGTGGACAGTGTGATAATAAATAGGAGTGTGTGTGTGTGGACAGTGTGATGATAAATAGGAGTGTGTGTGTGTGGACAGTGTGATAATAAATAGGAGTGTGTGTGTGGACAGTGTGATAATAAATAGGAGTGTGTGTGTGGACAGTGTGATAATAAATAGGAGTGTGTGTGTGGACAGTGTGATGATAAATAGGAGTGTGTGTGTGTGGACAGTGTGATGATAAATAGGAGTGTGTGTGTGTGGACAGTGTGATGATTAATAGGAGTGTGTGTGTGTGGACAGTGTGATAATAAATAGGAGTGTGTGTGTGTGGACAGTGTGATGATTAATAGGAGTGTGTGTGTGGACAGTGTGATGATTAATAGGAGTGTGTGTGTGTGGACAGTGTGATAATAAATAGGACTGTGTGTGTGGACAGTGTGATGATAAATAGGAGTGTGTGTGTGTGGACAGTGTGATGATAAATAGGAGTGTGTGTGTGTGGACAGTGTGATGATAAATAATAGTGTGTGTGTGGACAGTGTGATAATAAATAGGAGTGTGTGTGTGTGGACAGTGTGATGATAAATAATAGTGTGTGTGTGGACAGTGTGATAATAAATAGGAGTGTGTGTGTATGGACAGTGTGATGATAAATAGGAGTGTGTGTGTGTGGACAGTGTGATAATAAATAGGAGTGTGTGTGTGTGGACAGTGTGATGATTAATAGGAGTGTGTGTGTGGACAGTGTGATGATTAATAGGAGTGTGTGTGTGGACAGTGTGATAATAAATAGGAGTGTGTGTGTGTGGACAGTGTGATGATAAATAGGAGTGTGTGTGTGTGGACAGTGTGATAATAAATAGGAGTGTGTGTGTGTGGACAGTGTGATGATAAATAGGAGTGTGTGTGTGTGGACAGTGTGATAATAAATAGGAGTGTGTGTGTGTGGACAGTGTGATGATAAATAGGAGTTTGTGTGTGTGGACAGTGTGATAATAAATAGGAGTGTGTGTGTGGACAGTGTGATGATTAATAGGAGTGTGTGTGTGTGGACAGTGTGATAATAAATAGGAGTGTGTGTGTGGACAGTGTGATGATAAATAGGAGTGTGTGTGTGTGGACAGTGTGATAATAAATAGGAGTGTGTGTGTGGACAGTGTGATGATAAATAGGAGTGTGTGTGTGTGGACAGTGTGATGATATATAATAATGTGTGTGTGTGGACAGTGTGATGATAAATAATAATGTGTGTGTGTGGACAGTGTGATGATTAATAGGAGTGTGTGTGTGGACATTGTGATGATTAATAGGAGTTTGTGTGTGTGGACAGTGTGATAATAAATAGGAGTGTGTGTGTGGACAGTGTGATGATAAATAGGAGTGTGTGTGTGTGGACAGTGTGATGATAAATAATAATGTGTGTGTGTGGACAGTGTGATGATAAATAATAATGTGTGTGTGTGGACAGTGTGATAATAAATAGGAGTGTGTGTGTGTGGACAGTGTGATGATAAATAATAATGTGTGTGTGTGGACAGTGTGATAATAAATAGGAGTGTGTGTGTGTGGACAGTGTGATGATAAATAGGAGTGTGTGTGTGTGGACAGTGTGATGATAAATAATAATGTGTGTGTGTGGACAGTGTGATGATAAATAATAATGTGTGTGTGTGGACAGTGTGATAATAAATAGGAGTGTGTGTGTGTGGACAGTGTGATGATAAATAATAATGTGTGTGTGTGGACAGTGTGATAATAAATAGGAGTGTGTGTGTGTGGACAGTGTGATGATAAATAATAATGTGTGTGTGTGGACAGTGTGATGATAAATAATAATGTGTGTGTGTGGACAGAGTGATAATAAATAGGAGTGTGTGTGTGTGGACAGTGTGATGATACATAATAATGTGTGTGTGTGGACAGTGTGATAATAAATAGGAGTGTGTGTGTGTGGACAGTGTGATGATAAATAATAATGTGTGTGTGTGGACAGTGTGATAATAAATAGGAGTGTGTGTGTGTGGACAGTGTGATGATAAATAGGAGTGTGTGTGTGTGGACAGTGTGATGATAAATAGGAGTGTGTGTGTGTGGACAGTGTGATGATAAATAATAATGTGTGTGTGTGGACAGTGTGATAATAAATAATAATGTGTGTGTGTGGACAGTGTGATAATAAATAGGAGTGTGTGTGTGTGGACAGTGCGATAATAAATAGGAGTGTGTGTGTGTCGACAGTGTGATAATAAATAATAATGTGTGTGTGTGGACAGTGTGATAATAAATAGGAGTGTGTGTGTGTGGACAGTGGGATAATAGATAGGAGTGTGTGTGTGTGGACAGTGTGATGAAAAATAATAATGTGTGTGTGTGGACAGTGTGATGATAAATAATAATGTGTGTGTGTGGACAGTGTGATGATAAATAATAATGTGTGTGTGTGGACAGTGTGATAATAAATAGGAGTGTGTGTGTGTGGACAGTGTGATGATAAATAATAATGTGTGTGTGTGGACAGTGTGATGATAAATAATAATGTGTATGTGGACAGTGTGATAATAAATAGGAGTGTGTGTGTGTGGACAGTGTGATGATAAATAATAATGTGTGTGTGTGGACAGTGTGATGATAAATAATAATGTGTGTGTATGGACAGTGTGATAATAAATAGGAGTGTGTGTGTGTGGACAGTGTGATGATAAATAATAATGTGTGTGTGTGGACAGTGTGATAATAAATAGGAGTGTGTGTGTGTGGACAGTGTGATGATTAATAGGAGTGTGTGTGTGGACAGTGTGATGATTAATAGGAGTGTGTGTGTGTGGACAGTGTGATAATAAATAGGACTGTGTGTGTGGACAGTGTGATGATAAATAGGAGTGTGTGTGTGTGGACAGTGTGATGATAAATAGGAGTGTGTGTGTGTGGACAGTGTGATGATAAATAATAGTGTGTGTGTGGACAGAGTGATAATAAATAGGAGTGTGTGTGTGTGGACAGTGTGATGATAAATAATAGTGTGTGTGTGGACAGTGTGATAATAAATAGGAGTGTGTGTGTATGGACAGTGTGATGATAAATAGGAGTGTGTGTGTGTGGACAGTGTGATAATAAATAGGAGTGTGTGTGTGTGGACAGTGTGATGATTAATAGGAGTGTGTGTGTGGACAGTGTGATGATTAATAGGAGTGTGTGTGTGGACAGTGTGATAATAAATAGGAGTGTGTGTGTGTGGACAGTGTGATGATAAATAGGAGTGTGTGTGTGTGGACAGTGTGATAATAAATAGGAGTGTGTGTGTGTGGACAGTGTGATGATAAATAGGAGTGTGTGTGTGTGGACAGTGTGATAATAAATAGGAGTGTGTGTGTGTGGACAGTGTGATGATAAATAGGAGTTTGTGTGTGTGGACAGTGTGATAATAAATAGGAGTGTGTGTGTGGACAGTGTGATGATTAATAGGAGTGTGTGTGTGTGGACAGTGTGATAATAAATAGGAGTGTGTGTGTGGACAGTGTGATGATAAATAGGAGTGTGTGTGTGTGGACAGTGTGATAATAAATAGGAGTGTGTGTGTGGACAGTGTGATGATAAATAGGAGTGTGTGTGTGTGGACAGTGTGATGATATATAATAATGTGTGTGTGTGGACAGTGTGATGATAAATAATAATGTGTGTGTGTGGACAGTGTGATGATTAATAGGAGTGTGTGTGTGGACATTGTGATGATTAATAGGAGTTTGTGTGTGTGGACAGTGTGATAATAAATAGGAGTGTGTGTGTGGACAGTGTGATGATAAATAGGAGTGTGTGTGTGTGGACAGTGTGATGATAAATAATAATGTGTGTGTGTGGACAGTGTGATGATAAATAATAATGTGTGTGTGTGGACAGTGTGATAATAAATAGGAGTGTGTGTGTGTGGACAGTGTGATGATAAATAATAATGTGTGTGTGTGGACAGTGTGATAATAAATAGGAGTGTGTGTGTGTGGACAGTGTGATGATAAATAGGAGTGTGTGTGTGTGGACAGTGTGATGATAAATAATAATGTGTGTGTGTGGACAGTGTGATGATAAATAATAATGTGTGTGTGTGGACAGTGTGATAATAAATAGGAGTGTGTGTGTGTGGACAGTGTGATGATAAATAATAATGTGTGTGTGTGGACAGTGTGATAATAAATAGGAGTGTGTGTGTGTGGACAGTGTGATGATAAATAATAATGTGTGTGTGTGGACAGTGTGATGATAAATAATAATGTGTGTGTGTGGACAGAGTGATAATAAATAGGAGTGTGTGTGTGTGGACAGTGTGATGATACATAATAATGTGTGTGTGTGGACAGTGTGATAATAAATAGGAGTGTGTGTGTGTGGACAGTGTGATGATAAATAATAATGTGTGTGTGTGGACAGTGTGATAATAAATAGGAGTGTGTGTGTGTGGACAGTGTGATGATAAATAGGAGTGTGTGTGTGTGGACAGTGTGATGATAAATAGGAGTGTGTGTGTGTGGACAGTGTGATGATAAATAATAATGTGTGTGTGTGGACAGTGTGATAATAAATAATAATGTGTGTGTGTGGACAGTGTGATAATAAATAGGAGTGTGTGTGTGTGGACAGTGCGATAATAAATAGGAGTGTGTGTGTGTCGACAGTGTGATAATAAATAATAATGTGTGTGTGTGGACAGTGTGATAATAAATAGGAGTGTGTGTGTGTGGACAGTGGGATAATAGATAGGAGTGTGTGTGTGTGGACAGTGTGATGAAAAATAATAATGTGTGTGTGTGGACAGTGTGATGATAAATAATAATGTGTGTGTGTGGACAGTGTGATGATAAATAATAATGTGTGTGTGTGGACAGTGTGATAATAAATAGGAGTGTGTGTGTGTGGACAGTGTGATGATAAATAATAATGTGTGTGTGTGGACAGTGTGATGATAAATAATAATGTGTATGTGGACAGTGTGATAATAAATAGGAGTGTGTGTGTGTGGACAGTGTGATGATAAATAATAATGTGTGTGTGTGGACAGTGTGATGATAAATAATAATGTGTGTGTATGGACAGTGTGATAATAAATAGGAGTGTGTGTGTGTGGACAGTGTGATGATAAATAATAATGTGTGTGTGTGGACAGTGTGATAATAAATAGGAGTGTGTGTGTGTGGACAGTGTGATGATAAATAGGAGTGTGTGTGTGGACAGTGTGATAATAAATAATAATGTGTGTGTGTGGACAGTGTGATGATAAATAGGAGTGTGTGTGTGTGGACAGTGTGATGATAAATAATAATGTGTGTGTGTGGACAGTGTGATAATAAATAGGAGTGTGTGTGTGGACAGTGTGATAATAAATAATAATGTGTGTATGTGGACAGTGTGATAATAAATAGGAGTGTGTGTGTGTGGACAGTGTGATAATAAATAGGAGTGTGTGTGTGGACAGTGTGATGATTAATAGGAGTGTGTGTGTGTGGACAGTGTGATGATTAATAGGAGTGTGTGTGTGTGTACAGTGTGATAATAAATAATAATGAATGTGTGTGGACAGTGTGATAATAAATAGGAGTGTGTGTGTGGACAGTGTGATAATAAATAATAATGTGTGTGTGTGGACAGTGTGATAATAAATAGGAGTGTGTGTGTGTGGACAGTGTGATAATAAATAGGAGTGTGTGTGTGGACAGTGTGATGATTAATAGGAGTGTGTGTGTGTGGACAGTGTGATGATTAATAGGAGTGTGTGTGTGTGGACAGTGTGATAATAAATAATAATGTGTGTGTGTGGACAGTGTGATAATAAATAGGAGTGTGTGTGTGTGGACAGTGTGATGATAAATAATAATGTGTGTGTGTGGACAGTGTGATAATAAATAGGAGTGTGTGTGTGTCGACAGTGTGATAATAAATAGGAGTGTGTGTGTGTGGACAGTGTGATGATAAATAATAATGTGTGTGTGTGGACAGTGAGATAATAAATAGGAGTGTGTGTGTGTGGACAGTATGATGATAAATCATAATGTGTGTGTGTAGACAGTGTGATAATAAATAGGAGTGTGTGTGTGGACAGTGTGATGATAAATAATAATGTGTGTGTGTGGACAGTGTGATGATAAATAATAATGTGTGTGTGTGGACAGTGTGATAATAAATAATAATGTGTGTGTGTGGACAGTGTGATAATAAATAATAATGTGTGTGTGTGGACAGTGTGATAATAAATAGGAGTGTGTGTGTGTGGACAGTGTGATGATAAATAGGAGTGTGTGTGTGTGGACAGTGTGATGATAAATAATAATGTGTGTGTGTGGACAGTGTGATGATAAATAATAATGTGTATGTGGACAGTGTGATAATAAATAGGAGTGTGTGTGTGTGGACAGTGTGATGATAAATAATAATGTGTGTGTGTGGACAGTGTGATGATAAATAATAATGTGTGTGTATGGACAGTGTGATAATAAATAGGAGTGTGTGTGTGTGGACAGTGTGATGATAAATAATAATGTGTGTGTGTGGACAGTGTGATAATAAATAGGAGTGTGTGTGTGTGGACAGTGTGATGATAAATAGGAGTGTGTGTGTGGACAGTGTGATAATAAATAATAATGTGTGTGTGTGGACAGTGTGATGATAAATAGGAGTGTGTGTGTGTGGACAGTGTGATGATAAATAATAATGTGTGTGTGTGGACAGTGTGATAATAAATAGGAGTGTGTGTGTGGACAGTGTGATAATAAATAATAATGTGTGTATGTGGACAGTGTGATAATAAATAGGAGTGTGTGTGTGTGGACAGTGTGATAATAAATAGGAGTGTGTGTGTGGACAGTGTGATGATTAATAGGAGTGTGTGTGTGTGGACAGTGTGATGATTAATAGGAGTGTGTGTGTGTGTACAGTGTGATAATAAATAATAATGTGTGTGTGTGGACAGTGTGATAATAAATAGGAGTGTGTGTGTGGACAGTGTGATAATAAATAATAATGTGTGTGTGTGGACAGTGTGATAATAAATAGGAGTGTGTGTGTGTGGACAGTGTGATAATAAATAGGAGTGTGTGTGTGGACAGTGTGATGATTAATAGGAGTGTGTGTGTGTGGACAGTGTGATGATTAATAGGAGTGTGTGTGTGTGGACAGTGTGATAATAAATAATAATGTGTGTGTGTGGACAGTGTGATAATAAATAGGAGTGTGTGTGTGTGGACAGTGTGATGATAAATAATAATGTGTGTGTGTGGACAGTGTGATAATAAATAGGAGTGTGTGTGTGTCGACAGTGTGATGATAAATAGGAGTGTGTGTGTGTGGACAGTGTGATAATAAATAGGAGTGTGTGTGTGTGGACAGTGTGATGATAAATAATAATGTGTGTGTGTGGACAGTGAGATAATAAATAGGAGTGTGTGTGTGTGGACAGTATGATGATAAATCATAATGTGTGTGTGTAGACAGTGTGATAATAAATAGGAGTGTGTGTGTGGACAGTGTGATGATAAATAATAATGTGTGTGTGTGGACAGTGTGATGATAAATAATAATGTGTGTGTGTGGACAGTGTGATAATAAATAATAATGTGTGTGTGTGGACAGTGTGATAATAAATAATAATGTGTGTGTGTGGACAGTGTGATAATAAATAGGAGTGTGTGTGTGTGGACAGTGTGATGATAAATAGGAGTGTGTGTGTGTGGACAGTGTGATAATAAATAGGAGTGTGTGTGTGTGGACAGTGTGATGATAAATAATAATGTGTGTGTGTGGACAGTGTGATGATAAATAATAATGTGTGTGTGTGGACAGTGTGATAATAAATAATAATTTGTGTGTGTGGACAGTGTGATGATAAATAGGAGTGTGTGTGTGTGGACAGTGTGATGGTAAATAGGAGTGTGTGTGTGTGGACAGTGTGATAATAAATAGGAGTGTGTGTGTGTGGACAGTGTGATGATAAATAATAATGTGTGTGTGTGGACAGTGTGATAATAAATAATAATGTGTGTGTGTGGACAGTGTGATAATAAATAGGAGTGTGTGTGTGTGGACAGTGTGATGATAAATAATAATGTGTGTGTGTGGACAGTGTGATAATAAATAGGAGTGTGTGTGTGTGGACAGTGTGATAATAAATAGGAGTGTGTGTGTGGACAGTGTGATGATAAATAATAATGTGTGTGTGTGGACAGAGTGATAATAAATAGGAGTGTGTGTGTGTGGACAGTGTGATGATAAATAATAATGTGTGTGTGTGGACAGTGTGATAATAAATAGGAGTGTGTGTGTGTGGACAGTGTGATAATAAATAGGAGTGTGTGTGTGTGGACAGTGTGATAATAAATAGGAGTGTGTGTGTGTGGACAGTGTGATGATAAATAATAATGTGTGTGTGTGGACAGTGTGATAATAAATAGGAGTGTGTGTGTGTGGACAGTGTGATGATAAATAATAATGTGTGTGTGTGGACAGTGTGATAATAAATAGGAGTGTGTGTGTGTGGACAGTGTGATGATAAATAATAATGTGTGTGTGTGGACAGTGTGATAATACATCGAAGTGTGTGTGTGTGGACAGTGTGATGATAAATAACAATGTGTGTGTGTGGACAGTGTGATAATAAATAGGAGTGTGTGTGTGTGGACAGTGTGATGATAAATAATAATGTGTGTGTGTGGACAGTGTGATAATAAATAGGAGTGTGTGTGTGTGGACAGTGTGATGATAAATAATAATGTGTGTGTGTGGACAGTGTGATAATAAATAGGAGTGTGTGTGTGTGGACAGTGTGATGATTAATAGGAGTGTGTGTGTGTGGACAGTGTGATGATAAATAATAATGTGTGTGTGTGGACAGTGTGATAATAAATAGGAGTGTGTGTGTGTGGACAGTGTGATGATGAATAGGAGTGTGTGTGTGTGGACAGTGTGATGATTAATAGGAGTGTGTGTGTGTGGACAGTGTGATGATAAATAGGAGTGTGTGTGTGTGGACAGTGTGATGATTAATAGGAGTGTGTGTGTGTGGACAGTGTGATGATAAATAATAATGTGTGTGTGTGGACAGTGTGATAATAAATAGGAGTGTGTGTGAGTGGACAGTGTGATGATAAATAATAATGTGTGTGTGTGGACAGTGTGATAATAAATAGGAGTGTGTGTGTGAGGACAGTGTGATGATAAATAATAATGTGTGTGTGTGGACAGTGTGATAATAAATAGGAGTGTGTGTGTGTGGACAGTGTGATGATTAATAGGAGTGTGTGTGTGTGGACAGTGTGATGATAAATAATAATGTGTGTATGTGGACAGTGTGATGATAAATAGGAGTGTGTGTGTGTGGACAGTGTGATGATAAATAGGAGTGTGTGTGTGTGTGGACAGTGTGATGATAAATAGGAGTGTGTGTGTGTGGACAGTGTGATGATAAATAGGAGTGTGTGTGTGTGGACAGTGTGATGATCAATAGGAGTGTGTGTGTGTGGACAGTGTGATGATTAATAGGAGTGTGTGTGTGTGGACAGTGTGATGATAAATAATAATGTGTGTGTGTGGACAGTGTGATAATAAATAGGAGTGTGTGTGAGTGGACAGTGTGATGATAAATAATAATGTGTGTGTGTGGACAGTGTGATAATAAATAGGAGTGTGTGTGTGAGGACAGTGTGATGATAAATAATAATGTGTGTGTGTGGACAGTGTGATAATAAATAGGAGTGTGTGTGTGTGGACAGTGTGATGATTAATAGGAGTGTGTGTGTGTGGACAGTGTGATGATAAATAATAATGTGTGTATGTGGACAGTGTGATGATAAATAGGAGTGTGTGTGTGTGGACAGTGTGATGATAAATAGGAGTGTGTGTGTGTGTGGACAGTGTGATGATAAATAGGAGTGTGTGTGTGTGGACAGTGTGATGATAAATAGGAGTGTGTGTGTGTGGACAGTGTGATGATCAATAGGAGTGTGTGTGTGTGGACAGTGTGATAATAAATAGGAGTGTGTGTGTGTGGACAGTGTGATGATCAATAGGAGTGTGTGTGTGTGGACAGTGTGATAATAAATAGGAGTGTGTGTGTGTGTGGACAGTGTGATGATAAATAGGAGTGTGTGTGTGTGGACAGTGTGATGATAAATAGGAGTTTGTGTGTGTGGACAGTGTGATAATAAATAGGAGTGTGTGTGTGTGGACAGTGTGATAATAAATAGGAGTGTGTGTGTGTGGACAGTGTGATGATTAATAGGAGTGTGTGTGTGTGGACAGTGTGATGATAAATAGGAGTGTGTGTGTGTGGACAGTGTGATAATAAATAGGAGTTTGTGTGTGTGGACAGTGTGATAATAAATAGGAGTGTGTGTGTGGACAGTGTGATAATAAATAGGAGTGTGTATGTGTGGACAGTGTGCTGATAAATAGGAGTGTGTGTGTGTGGACAGTGTGATGATAAATAGGAGTGTGTGTGTGTGGACAGTGTGATGATAAATAGGAGTGTGTGTGTGTGGACAGTGTGATGATAAATAGGAGTGTGTGTGTGTGGACAGTGTGATGATAAATAGGAGTGTGTGTGTGGACAGTGTGATGATTAATAGGAGTGTGTGTGTGTGGACAGTGTGATGATAAATAGGAGTGTGTGTGTGTGGACAGTGTGATGATAAATAGGAGTGTGTGTGTGTGGACAGTGTGATAATAAATAGGAGTGTGTGTGTGTGGACAGTGTGATAATAAATAGGAGTGTGTGTGTGGACAGTGTGATAATAAATAGGAGTGTGTGTGTGTGGACAGTGTGATGATAAATAGGAGAGTGTGTGTGTGGACAGTGTGATAATAAATAGGAGTGTGTGTGTGTGGACAGTGTGATGATAAATAGGAGTGTGTGTGTGTGGACAGTGTGATAATAAATAGGAGTGTGTGTGTGGACAGTGTGATAATAAATAGGAGTGTGTGTGTGTGGACAGTGTGATGATAAATAGGAGTGTGTGTGTGTGGACAGTGTGATGATAAATAGGAGTGTGTGTGTGTGGACAGTGTGATAATAAATAGGAGTTTGTGTGTGTGGACAGTGTGATAATAAATAGGAGTGTGTGTGTGGACAGTGTGATAATAAATAGGAGTGTGTGTGTGTGGACAGTGTGATGATAAATAGGAGTGTGTGTGTGTGGACAGTGTGATAACAAATAGGAGTTTGTGTGTGTGGACAGTGTGATAATAAATAGGAGTGTGTGTGTGGACAGTGTGATAATAAATAGGAGTGTGTGTGTTTGGACAGTGTGATAATAAATAGGAGTGTGTGTGTGGACAGTGTGATAATAAATAGGAGTGTGTGTGTGTGGACAGTGTGATGATAAATAGGAGTGTGTGTGTGTGGACAGTGTGATAATAAATAGGAGTTTGTGTGTGTGGACAGTGTGATAATAAATAGGAGTGTGTGTGTGGACAGTGTGATAATAAATAGGAGTGTGTGTGTGGACAGTGTGATAATAAATAGGAGTGTGTGTGTGTGGACAGTGTGATGATAAATAGGAGTGTGTGTGTGTGGACAGTGTGATAATAAATAGGAGTGTGTGTGTGGACAGTGTGATAATAAATAGGAGTGTGTGTGTGGACAGTGTGATAATAAATAGGAGTGTGTGTGTGGACAGTGTGATGATAAATAGGAGTGTGTGTGTGTGGACAGTGTGCTGATAAATAGGAGTGTGTGTGTGTGGACAGTGTGATGATAAATAGGAGTGTGTGTGTGTGGACAGTGTGATGATAAATAGGAGTGTGTGTGTGTGGACAGTGTGATGATAAATAGGAGTGTGTGTGTGTGGACAGTGTGATGATAAATAGGAGTGTGTGTGTGGACAGTGTGATGATTAATAGGAGTGTGTGTGTGTGGACAGTGTGATGATAAATAGGAGTGTGTGTGTGTGGACAGTGTGATGATAAATAGGAGTGTGTGTGTGTGGAAAGTGTGATAATAAATAGGAGTGTGTGTGTGTGGACAGTGTGATAATAAATAGGAGTGTGTGTGTGGACAGTGTGATAATAAATAGGAGTGTGTGTGTGTGGACAGTGTGATGATAAATAGGAGAGTGTGTGTGTGGACAGTGTGATAATAAATAGGAGTGTGTGTGTGTGGACAGTGTGATGATAAATAGGAGTGTGTGTGTGTGGACAGTGTGATAATAAATAGGAGTTTGTGTGTGTGGACAGTGTGATAATAAATAGGAGTGTGTGTGTGTGGACAGTGTGATGATAAATAGGAGTGTGTGTGTGTGGACAGTGTGATGATAAATAGGAGTGTGTGTGTGGACAGTGTGATAATAAATAGGAGTTTGTGTGTGTGGACAGTGTGATAATAAATAGGAGTGTGTGTGTGGACAGTGTGATAATAAATAGGAGTGTGTGTGTGTGGACAGTGTGATGATAAATAGGAGTGTGTGTGTGTGGACAGTGTGATAACAAATAGGAGTTTGTGTGTGTGGACAGTGTGATAATAAATAGGAGTGTGTGTGTGGACAGTGTGATAATAAATAGGAGTGTGTGTGTTTGGACAGTGTGATGATAAATAGGAGTGTGTGTGTGTGGACAGTGTGATGATAAATAGGAGTGTGTGTGTGTGGACAGTGTGATAATAAATAGGAGTTTGTGTGTGTGGACAGTGTGATAATAAATAGGAGTGTGTGTGTGGACAGTGTGATAATAAATAGGAGTGTGTGTGTGGACAGTGTGATAATAAATAGGAGTGTGTGTGTGTGGACAGTGTGATGATAAATAGGAGTGTGTGTGTGTGGACAGTGTGATAATAAATAGGAGTGTGTGTGTGGACAGTGTGATAATAAATAGGAGTGTGTGTGTGGACAGTGTGATAATAAATAGGAGTGTGTGTGTGGACAGTGTGATGATAAATAGGAGTGTGTGTGTGTGGACAGTGTGGTGATAAATAGGAGTGTGTGTGTGTGGACAGTGTGATGATTAATAGGAGTGTGTGTGTGTGGACAGTGTGATAATAAATAGGAGTGTGTGTGTGTGGACAGTGTGATGATTAATAGGAGTGTGTGTGTGGACAGTGTGATGATTAATAGGAGTGTGTGTGTGTGGACAGTGTGATAATAAATAGGACTGTGTGTGTGGACAGTGTGATGATAAATAGGAGTGTGTGTGTGTGGACAGTGTGATGATAAATAGGAGTGTGTGTGTGTGGACAGTGTGATGATAAATAATAGTGTGTGTGTGGACAGTGTGATAATAAATAGGAGTGTGTGTGTGTGGACAGTGTGATGATAAATAATAGTGTGTGTGTGGACAGTGTGATAATAAATAGGAGTGTGTGTGTGTGGACAGTGTGATGATAAATAGGAGTGTGTGTGTGTGGACAGTGTGATAATAAATAGGAGTGTGTGTGTGTGGACAGTGTGATGATTAATAGGAGTGTGTGTGTGGACAGTGTGATGATTAATAGGAGTGTGTGTGTGGACAGTGTGATAATAAATAGGAGTGTGTGTGTGTGGACAGTGTGATGATAAATAGGAGTGTGTGTGTGTGGACAGTGTGATAATAAATAGGAGTGTGTGTGTGTGGACAGTGTGATGATAAATAGGAGTGTGTGTGTGTGGACAGTGTGATAATAAATAGGAGTGTGTGTGTGTGGACAGTGTGATGATAAATACGAGTTTGTGTGTGTGGACAGTGTGATAATAAATAGGAGTGTTTGTGTGGACAGTGTGATGATTAATAGGAGTGTGTGTGTGTGGACAGTGTGATAATAAATAGGAGTGCGTGTGTGGACAGTGTGATGATAAATAGGAGTGTGTGTGTGTGGACAGTGTGATAATAAATAGGAGTGTGTGTGTGGACAGTGTGATGATAAATAGGAGTGTGTGTGTGTGGACAGTGTGATGATATATAATAATGTGTGTGTGTGGACAGTGTGATGATAAATAATAATGTGTGTGTGTGGACAGTGTGATGATTAATAGGAGTGTGTGTGTGGACATTGTGATGATTAATAGGAGTTTGTGTGTGTGGACAGTGTGATAATAAATAGGAGTGTGTGTGTGGACAGTGTGATGATAAATAGGAGTGTGTGTGTGTGGACAGTGTGATGATAAATAATAATGTGTGTGTGTGGACAGTGTGATGATAAATAATAATGTGTGTGTGTGGACAGTGTGATAATAAATAGGAGTGTGTGTGTGTGGACAGTGTGATGATAAATAATAATGTGTGTGTGTGGACAGTGTGATAATAAATAGGAGTGTGTGTGTGTGGACAGTGTGATGATAAATAGGAGTGTGTGTGTGTGGACAGTGTGATGATAAATAATAATGTGTGTGTGTGGACAGTGTGATGATAAATAATAATGTGTGTGTGTGGACAGTGTGATAATAAATAGGAGTGTGTGTGTGTGGACAGTGTGATGATAAATAATAATGTGTGTGTGTGGACAGTGTGATAATAAATAGGAGTGTGTGTGTGTGGACAGTGTGATGATAAATAATAATGTGTGTGTGTGGACAGTGTGATGATAAATAATAATGTGTGTGTGTGGACAGAGTGATAATAAATAGGAGTGTGTGTGTGTGGACAGTGTGATGATACATAATAATGTGTGTGTGTGGACAGTGTGATAATAAATAGGAGTGTGTGTGTGTGGACAGTGTGATGATAAATAATAATGTGTGTGTGTGGACAGTGTGATAATAAATAGGAGTGTGTGTGTGTGGACAGTGTGATGATAAATAGGAGTGTGTGTGTGTGGACAGTGTGATGATAAATAGGAGTGTGTGTGTGTGGACAGTGTGATGATAAATAATAATGTGTGTGTGTGGACAGTGTGATAATAAATAATAAAGTGTGTGTGTGGACAGTGTGATAATAAATATGAGTGTGTGTGTGTGGACAGTGCGATAATAAATAGGAGTGTGTGTGTGTCGACAGTGTGATAATAAATAATAATGTGTGTGTGTGGACAGTGTGATAATAAATAGGAGTGTGTGTGTGTGGACAGTGGGATAATAGATAGGAGTGTGTGTGTGTGGACAGTGTGATGAAAAATAATAATGTGTGTGTGTGGACAGTGTGATGATAAATAATAATGTGTGTGTGTGGACAGTGTGATGATAAATAATAATGTGTGTGTGTGGACAGTGTGATAATAAATAGGAGTGTGTGTGTGTGGACAGTGTGATGATAAATAATAATGTGTGTGTGTGGACAGTGTGATGATAAATAATAATGTGTGTGTGTGGACAGTGTGATAATAAATAGGAGTGTGTGTGTGTGGACAGTGTGATGATAAATAATAATGTGTGTGTGTGGACAGTGTGATAATAAATAGGAGTGTGTGTGTGTGGACAGTGTGATGATAAATAGGAGTGTGTGTGTGGACAGTGTGATAATAAATAATAATGTGTGTCTGTGGACAGTGTGATGATAAATAGGAGTGTGTGTGTGTGGCCAGTGTGATGATAAATAATAATGTGTGTGTGTGGACAGTGTGATGATAAATAGGAGTGTGTGTGTGTGGACAGTGTGATGATAAATAGGAGTGTGTGTGTGTGGACAGTGTGATGATAAATAGGAGTGTGTGTGTGTGGACAGATTGATGATAAATAGGAGTGTGTGTGTGGACAGTGTGATGATAAATAGGAGTGTGTGTGTGTGGACAGTGTGATGATAAATAGGAGTGTGTGTGTGTGGACAGTGTGATGATAAATAGGAGTGTGTGTGTGGACAGTGTGATGATAAATAGGAGTGTGTGTGTGTGGACAGTGTGATGATAAATAGGAGTGTGTGTGTGTGGACAGTGTGATGATAAATAGGAGTGTGTGTGTGGACAGTGTGATGATAGATAGGAGTGTGTGTGTGTGGACAGTGTGATGATAAATAGGAGTCTGTGTGCACAGTGTGATGATAAATAGGAGTGTGTGTGTGGACAGTGTGATGATAAATAATAATGTGTGTGTCTGGACAGTGTGATGATAAATAGGAGTGTGTGTGTGTGGACAGTGTGATGATAAATAGGAGTGTGTGTGTGTGGACAGTGTGATGATAAATAGGAGTGTGTGTGTGTGGACAGTGTGATGATTAATAGGAGTGTGTGTGTGGACAGTGTGATGATAGATAGGAGTGTGTGTGTGGACAGTGTGATGATAAATAGGAGTGTGTGTGTGTGGACAGTGTGATGATAAATAGGAGTGTGTGTGTGGACAGTGTGATGATAAATAGGAGTGTGTGTGTGTGGACAGTGTGATGATAAATAGGAGTGTGTGTGTGTGGACAGTGTGATGATAAATAGGAGTGTGTGTGTGGACAGTGTGATGATAGATAGGAGTGTGTGTGTGTGGACAGTGTGATGATAAATAGGAGTGTGTGTGCACAGTGTGATGATAAATAGGAGTGTGTGTGTGGACAGTGTGATGATAAATAATAATGTGTGTGTCTGGACAGTGTGATGATAAATAGGAGTGTGTGTGTGTGGACAGTGTGATGATAAATAGGAGTGTGTGTGTGTGGACAGTGTGATGATAAATAGGAGTGTGTGTGTGGACAGTGTGATGATTAATAGGAGTGTGTGTGTGTGGACAGTGTGATGATAAATAGGAGTGTGTGTGTGTGGACAGTGTGATGATAAATAGGAGTGTGTGTGTGTGGACAGTGTGATGATAAATAGGAGTGTGTGTGTGGACAGTGTGATGATTAATAGGAGTGTGTGTGTGTGGACAGTGTGATGATAAATAGGAGTGTGTGTGTGTGGACAGTGTGATGATAAATAGGAGTGTGTGTGTGTGGACAGTGTGATGATAAATAGGAGTGTGTGTGTGTGGACAGTGTGATGATTAATAGGAGTGTGTGTGTGGACAGAGTGATAATAAATAGGAGTGTGTGTGTGTGGACAGTGTGATGATAAATAGGAGTGTGTGTGTGTGTGGACAGAGTGATAATAAATAGGAGTGTGTGTGTGTGGACAGAGTGATAATAAATAGGAGTGTGTGTGTGTGGACAGTGTGATAATAAATAGGAGTGTATGTGTGTGGACAGTGTGATGATAAATAGGAGTGTGTGTGTGTGGACAGTGTGATGATAAATAGGAGTGTGTGTGTGTGGACAGTGTGATGATAAATAGGAGTGTGTATGTGTGGACAGTGTGATGATAAATAGGAGTGTGTGTGTGGACAGTGTGATGATAAATAGGAGTGTGTGTGTGGACAGAGTGATAATAAATAGGAGTGTGTGTGGGTGGACAGTGTGATGATTAATAGGAGTGTGTGTGTGTGGACAGTGTGATGATAAATAATAATGTGTGTGTGTGGACAGTGTGATAATAAATAGGAGTGTGTGTGTGTGGACAGTGTGATGATAAATAGGAGTGTGTGTGTGTGGACAGTGTGTTGATAAATAGGAGTGTGTGTGTGTGGACAGTGTGATGATAAATAATAATGTGTGTGTGTGGACAGTGTGATAATAAATAGGAGTGTGTGTGTGTGGACAGTGTGATGATAAATAGGAGAGTGTGTGTGTGGACAGTGTGATGATAAATAATAATGTGTGTGTGTGGACAGTGTGATAATAAATAGGAGTGTGTGTGTGTGGACAGTGTGATGATAAATAGGAGTGTGTGTGTGTCGACAGTGTGATAATAAATAATAATGTGTGTGTGTGGACAGTGTGATAATAAATAGGAGTGTGTGTGTGTGGACAGTGGGATAATAGATAGGAGTGTGTGTGTGTGGACAGTGTGATGAAAAATAATAATGTGTGTGTGTGGACAGTGTGATGATAAATAATAATGTGTGTGTGTGGACAGTGTGATGATAAATAATAATGTGTGTGTGTGGACAGTGTGATAATAAATAGGAGTGTGTGTGTGTGGACAGTGTGATGATAAATAATAATGTGTGTGTGTGGACAGTGTGATGATAAATAATAATGTGTGTGTGTGGACAGTGTGATAATAAATAGGAGTGTGTGTGTGTGGACAGTGTGATGATAAATAATAATGTGTGTGTGTGGACAGTGTGATAATAAATAGGAGTGTGTGTGTGTGGACAGTGTGATGATAAATAGGAGTGTGTGTGTGGACAGTGTGATAATAAATAATAATGTGTGTCTGTGGACAGTGTGATGATAAATAGGAGTGTGTGTGTGTGGCCAGTGTGATGATAAATAATAATGTGTGTGTGTGGACAGTGTGATGATAAATAGGAGTGTGTGTGTGTGGACAGTGTGATGATAAATAGGAGTGTGTGTGTGTGGACAGTGTGATGATAAATAGGAGTGTGTGTGTGTGGACAGATTGATGATAAATAGGAGTGTGTGTGTGGACAGTGTGATGATAAATAGGAGTGTGTGTGTGTGGACAGTGTGATGATAAATAGGAGTGTGTGTGTGTGGACAGTGTGATGATAAATAGGAGTGTGTGTGTGGACAGTGTGATGATAAATAGGAGTGTGTGTGTGTGGACAGTGTGATGATAAATAGGAGTGTGTGTGTGTGGACAGTGTGATGATAAATAGGAGTGTGTGTGTGGACAGTGTGATGATAGATAGGAGTGTGTGTGTGTGGACAGTGTGATGATAAATAGGAGTCTGTGTGCACAGTGTGATGATAAATAGGAGTGTGTGTGTGGACAGTGTGATGATAAATAATAATGTGTGTGTCTGGACAGTGTGATGATAAATAGGAGTGTGTGTGTGTGGACAGTGTGATGATAAATAGGAGTGTGTGTGTGTGGACAGTGTGATGATAAATAGGAGTGTGTGTGTGTGGACAGTGTGATGATTAATAGGAGTGTGTGTGTGGACAGTGTGATGATAGATAGGAGTGTGTGTGTGGACAGTGTGATGATAAATAGGAGTGTGTGTGTGTGGACAGTGTGATGATAAATAGGAGTGTGTGTGTGGACAGTGTGATGATAAATAGGAGTGTGTGTGTGTGGACAGTGTGATGATAAATAGGAGTGTGTGTGTGTGGACAGTGTGATGATAAATAGGAGTGTGTGTGTGGACAGTGTGATGATAGATAGGAGTGTGTGTGTGTGGACAGTGTGATGATAAATAGGAGTGTGTGTGCACAGTGTGATGATAAATAGGAGTGTGTGTGTGGACAGTGTGATGATAAATAATAATGTGTGTGTCTGGACAGTGTGATGATAAATAGGAGTGTGTGTGTGTGGACAGTGTGATGATAAATAGGAGTGTGTGTGTGTGGACAGTGTGATGATAAATAGGAGTGTGTGTGTGGACAGTGTGATGATTAATAGGAGTGTGTGTGTGTGGACAGTGTGATGATAAATAGGAGTGTGTGTGTGTGGACAGTGTGATGATAAATAGGAGTGTGTGTGTGTGGACAGTGTGATGATAAATAGGAGTGTGTGTGTGGACAGTGTGATGATTAATAGGAGTGTGTGTGTGTGGACAGTGTGATGATAAATAGGAGTGTGTGTGTGTGGACAGTGTGATGATAAATAGGAGTGTGTGTGTGTGGACAGTGTGATGATAAATAGGAGTGTGTGTGTGTGGACAGTGTGATGATTAATAGGAGTGTGTGTGTGGACAGAGTGATAATAAATAGGAGTGTGTGTGTGTGGACAGTGTGATGATAAATAGGAGTGTGTGTGTGTGTGGACAGAGTGATAATAAATAGGAGTGTGTGTGTGTGGACAGAGTGATAATAAATAGGAGTGTGTGTGTGTGGACAGTGTGATAATAAATAGGAGTGTATGTGTGTGGACAGTGTGATGATAAATAGGAGTGTGTGTGTGTGGACAGTGTGATGATAAATAGGAGTGTGTGTGTGTGGACAGTGTGATGATAAATAGGAGTGTGTATGTGTGGACAGTGTGATGATAAATAGGAGTGTGTGTGTGGACAGTGTGATGATAAATAGGAGTGTGTGTGTGGACAGAGTGATAATAAATAGGAGTGTGTGTGGGTGGACAGTGTGATGATTAATAGGAGTGTGTGTGTGTGGACAGTGTGATGATAAATAATAATGTGTGTGTGTGGACAGTGTGATAATAAATAGGAGTGTGTGTGTGTGGACAGTGTGATGATAAATAGGAGTGTGTGTGTGTGGACAGTGTGTTGATAAATAGGAGTGTGTGTGTGTGGACAGTGTGATGATAAATAATAATGTGTGTGTGTGGACAGTGTGATAATAAATAGGAGTGTGTGTGTGTGGACAGTGTGATGATAAATAGGAGAGTGTGTGTGTGGACAGTGTGATGATAAATAATAATGTGTGTGTGTGGACAGTGTGATGATAAATAATAATGTGTGTGTGTGGACAGTGTGATGATAAATAATAATGTGTGTGTGTGGACAGTGTGATAATAAATAGGAGTGTGTGTGTGTGGACAGTGTGATGATTAATAGGAGTGTGTGTGTGTGTGGACAGTGTGATAATAAATAGGAGTGTGTGTGTGTGGACAGTGTGATGATAAATAGGAATGTGTGTGTGTGGACAGTGTGATAATAAATAGGAGTGTGTGTGTGTGGACAGTGTGATGATAAATAGGAGTGTGTGTGTGTGGACAGTGTGATGATAAATAATAGTGTGTGCGTGGACAGTGTGATAATAAATAGGAGTGTGTGTGTGTGGACAGTGTGATGATAAATAGGAGTGTGTGTGTGTGGACAGTGTGATAATAAATAGGAGTGTGTGTGTGTGGAGAGTGTGATGATAAATAATAAAGTGTGTGTGTGGACAGTGTGATGATAAATAGGAGTGTGTGTGTGTGGACAGTGTGATGATAAATAATAATGTGTGTGTGTGGACAGTGTGATAATAAATAATAATGTGTGTGTGTGGACAGTGTGATAATAAAAAATAATGTGTGTGTGTGGACAGTGTGATGATAAATAATAATGTGTGTGTGTGGACAGTGTGATGATAAATAGGAGTGTGTGTGTGTGGACAGTGTGATAATAAATAATAATGTGTGTGTGTGGACAGTGTGATGATAAATAGGAGTGTGTGTGTGTGGACAGTGTGATAATAAATAGGAGTGTGTGTGTGTGGACAGTGTGATGATTAATAGGAGTGTGGGTGTGGACAGTGTGATAATAAATAGGAGTGTGTGTGTGTGGACAGTGTGATGATTAATAGGAGTGTGTGTGTGGACAGTGTGATGATAAATAATAATGTGTGTGTGTGGACAGTGTGATGATAAATAGGAGTGTGTGTGTGTGGACAGTGTGATAATAAATAGGAGTGTGTGTGTGTGGACAGTGTGATGATTAATAGGAGTGTGTGTGTGGACAGTGTGATGATAAATAATAATGTGTGTGTGTGGACAGTGTGATGATAAATAGGAGTGTGTGTGTGTGGACAGTGTGATAATAAATAGGAGTGTGTGTGTGGACAGTGTGATAATAAATAGGAGTGTGTGTGTGTGGACAGTGTGATGATTAATAGGAGTGTGTGTGTGTGGACAGTGTGATGATAAATAGGAGTGTGTGTGTGTGGACAGTGTGATGATTAATAGGAGTGTGTGTGTGTGGACAGTGTGATGATAAATAATAATGTGTGTGTGTGGACAGTGTGATAATAAATAGGAGTGTGTGTGTGTGGACAGTGTGATGATAAATAATAATGTGTGTGTGTGGACAGTGTGATAATAAATAGGAGTGTGTGTGTGAGGACAGTGTGAGGATAAATAATAATGTGTGTGTGTGGACAGTGTGATAATAAATAGGAGTGTGTGTGTGTGGACAGTGTGATGATTAATAGGAGTGTGTGTGTGTGGACAGTGTGATGATAAATAATAATGTGTGTGTGTGGACAGTGTGATGATAAATAGGAGTGTGTGTGTGTGGACAGTGTGATGATAAATAGGAGTGTGTTTGTGTGTGGACAGTGTGATGATAAATAGGAGTGTGTGTGTGTGGACAATGTGATGATAAATAGGAGTGTGTGTGTGTGGACAGTGTGATGATAAATAGGAGTTTGTGTGTGTGGACAGTGTGATAATAAATAGGAGTGTGTGTGTGTGGACAGTGTGATAATAAATAGGAGTGTGTGTGTGTGGACAGTGTGATGATAAATAGGAGTGTGTGTGTGTGGACAGTGTGATAATAAATAGGAGTTTGTGTGTGTGGACAGTGTGATAATAAATAGGAGTGTGTGTGTGGACAGTGTGATAATAAATAGGAGTGTATATGTGTGGACAGTGTGATGATAAATAGGAGTGTGTGTGTGTGGACAGTGTGATGATAAATAGGAGTGTGTGTGTGTGGACAGTGTGATGATAAATAGGAGTGTGTGTGTGTGGACAGTGTGATGATAAATAGGAGTGTGTGTGTGTGGACAGTGTGATGATAAATAGGAGTGTGTGTGTGGACAGTGTGATGATTAATAGGAGTGTGTGTGTGTGGACAGTGTGATGATAAATAGGAGAGTGTGTGTGTGGACAGTGTGATGATAAATAGCAGTGTGTGTGTGTGGACAGTGTGATAATAAATAGGAGTGTGTGTGTGTGGACAGTGTGATAATAAATAGGAGTGTGTGTGTGGACAGTGTGATAATAAATAGGAGTGTGTTTGTGTGGACAGTGTGATGATAAATAGGAGTGTGTGTGTGTGGACAGTGTGATAATAAATAGGAGTTTGTGTGTGTGGACAGAGTGATGATAAATAGGAGTGTGTGTGTGTGGATAGTGTGATAATAAATAGGAGTGTGTGTGTGTGGACAGTGTGATGATAAATAGGAGTGTGTGTGTGTGGACAGTGTGATAATAAATAGGAGTGTGTGTGTGGACAGTGTGATAATAAATAGGAGTGTGTGTGTGTGGACAGTGTGATGATAAATAGGAGTGTGTGTGTGTGGACAGTGTGATGATAAATAGGAGTGTGTGTGTGTGGACAGTGTGATAATAAATAGGAGTTTGTGTGTGTGGACAGTGTGATAATAAATAGGAGTTTGTGTGTGGACAGTGTGATAATAAATAGGAGTGTGTGTGTGTGGACAGTGTGATGATAAATAGGAGTGTGTGTGTGTGGACAGTGTGATGATAAATAATAATGTGTGTGTGTGGACAGTGTGATGATAAATAATAATGTGTGTGTGTGGACAGTGTGATAATAAATAGGAGTGTGTGTGTGTGGACAGTGTGATGATTAATAGGAGTGTGTGTGTGTGTGGACAGTGTGATAATAAATAGGAGTGTGTGTGTGGACAGTGTGATGATAAATAGGAATGTGTGTGTGTGGACAGTGTGATAATAAATAGGAGTGTGTGTGTGTGGACAGTGTGATGATAAATAGGAGTGTGTGTGTGTGGACAGTGTGATGATAAATAATAGTGTGTGCGTGGACAGTGTGATAATAAATAGGAGTGTGTGTGTGTGGACAGTGTGATGATAAATAGGAGTGTGTGTGTGTGGACAGTGTGATAATAAATAGGAGTGTGTGTGTGTGGAGAGTGTGATGATAAATAATAATGTGTGTGTGTGGACAGTGTGATGATAAATAGGAGTGTGTGTGTGTGGACAGTGTGATGATAAATAATAATGTGTGTGTGTGGACAGTGTGATAATAAATAATAATGTGTGTGTGTGGACAGTGTGATAATAAATAATAATGTGTGTGTGTGGACAGTGTGATGATAAATAATAATGTGTGTGTGTGGACAGTGTGATGATAAATAGGAGTGTGTGTGTGTGGACAGTGTGATAATAAATAATAATGTGTGTGTGTGGACAGTGTGATGATAAATAGGAGTGTGTGTGTGTGGACAGTGTGATAATAAATAGGAGTGTGTGTGTGTGGACAGTGTGATGATTAATAGGAGTGTGTGTGTGGACAGTGTGATAATAAATAGGAGTGTGTGTGTGTGGACAGTGTGATGATTAATAGGAGTGTGTGTGTGGACAGTGTGATGATAAATAATAATGTGTGTGTGTGGACAGTGTGATGATAAATAGGAGTGTGTGTGTGTGGACAGTGTGATAATAAATAGGAGTGTGTGTGTGTGGACAGTGTGATGATTAATAGGAGTGTGTGTGTGTGGACAGTGTGATGATAAATAATAATGTGTGTGTGTGGACAGTGTGATGATAAATAGGAGTGTGTGTGTGTGGACAGTGTGATGATAAATAGGAGTGTGTTTGTGTGTGGACAGTGTGATGATAAATAGGAGTGTGTGTGTGTGGACAATGTGATGATAAATAGGAGTGTGTGTGTGTGGACAGTGTGATGATAAATAGGAGTTTGTGTGTGTGGACAGTGTGATAATAAATAGGAGTGTGTGTGTGTGGACAGTGTGATAATAAATAGGAGTGTGTGTGTGTGGACAGTGTGATGATAAATAGGAGTGTGTGTGTGTGGACAGTGTGATAATAAATAGGAGTTTGTGTGTGTGGACAGTGTGATAATAAATAGGAGTGTGTGTGTGGACAGTGTGATAATAAATAGGAGTGTATATGTGTGGACAGTGTGATGATAAATAGGAGTGTGTGTGTGTGGACAGTGTGATGATAAATAGGAGTGTGTGTGTGTGGACAGTGTGATGATAAATAGGAGTGTGTGTGTGTGGACAGTGTGATGATAAATAGGAGTGTGTGTGTGTGGACAGTGTGATGATAAATAGGAGTGTGTGTGTGGACAGTGTGATGATTAATAGGAGTGTGTGTGTGTGGACAGTGTGATGATAAATAGGAGAGTGTGTGTGTGGACAGTGTGATGATAAATAGGAGTGTGTGTGTGTGGACAGTGTGATAATAAATAGGAGTGTGTGTGTGTGGACAGTGTGATAATAAATAGGAGTGTGTGTGTGGACAGTGTGATAATAAATAGGAGTGTGTTTGTGTGGACAGTGTGATGATAAATAGGAGTGTGTGTGTGTGGACAGTGTGATAATAAATAGGAGTTTGTGTGTGTGGACAGAGTGATGATAAATAGGAGTGTGTGTGTGTGGATAGTGTGATAATAAATAGGAGTGTGTGTGTGTGGACAGTGTGATGATAAATAATAATGTGTGTGTGTGGACAGTGTGATGATAAATAGGAGTGTGTGTGTGTGGACAGTGTGATGATAAATAGGAGTGTGTTTGTGTGTGGACAGTGTGATGATAAATAGGAGTGTGTGTGTGTGGACAATGTGATGATAAATAGGAGTGTGTGTGTGTGGACAGTGTGATGATAAATAGGAGTTTGTGTGTGTGGACAGTGTGATAATAAATAGGAGTGTGTGTGTGTGGACAGTGTGATAATAAATAGGAGTGTGTGTGTGTGGACAGTGTGATGATAAATAGGAGTGTGTGTGTGTGGACAGTGTGATAATAAATAGGAGTTTGTGTGTGTGGACAGTGTGATAATAAATAGGAGTGTGTGTGTGGACAGTGTGATAATAAATAGGAGTGTATATGTGTGGACAGTGTGATGATAAATAGGAGTGTGTGTGTGTGGACAGTGTGATGATAAATAGGAGTGTGTGTGTGTGGACAGTGTGATGATAAATAGGAGTGTGTGTGTGTGGACAGTGTGATGATAAATAGGAGTGTGTGTGTGTGGACAGTGTGATGATAAATAGGAGTGTGTGTGTGGACAGTGTGATGATTAATAGGAGTGTGTGTGTGTGGACAGTGTGATGATAAATAGGAGAGTGTGTGTGTGGACAGTGTGATGATAAATAGGAGTGTGTGTGTGTGGACAGTGTGATAATAAATAGGAGTGTGTGTGTGTGGACAGTGTGATAATAAATAGGAGTGTGTGTGTGGACAGTGTGATAATAAATAGGAGTGTGTTTGTGTGGACAGTGTGATGATAAATAGGAGTGTGTGTGTGTGGACAGTGTGATAATAAATAGGAGTTTGTGTGTGTGGACAGAGTGATGATAAATAGGAGTGTGTGTGTGTGGATAGTGTGATAATAAATAGGAGTGTGTGTGTGTGGACAGTGTGATGATAAATAGGAGTGTGTGTGTGTGGACAGTGTGATAATAAATAGGAGTGTGTGTGTGGACAGTGTGATAATAAATAGGAGTGTGTGTGAGTGGACAGTGTGATGATAAATAGGAGTGTGTGTGTGTGGACAGTGTGATGATAAATAGGAGTGTGTGTGTGTGGACAGTGTGATAATAAATAGGAGTTTGTGTGTGTGGACAGTGTGATAATAAATAGGAGTGTGTGTGTGGACAGTGTGATAATAAATAGGAGTGTGTGTGTGTGGACAGTGTGATGATAAATAGGAGTGTGTGTGTGTGGACAGTGTGATGATAAATAATAATGTGTGTGTGTGGACAGTGTGATGATAAATAATAATGTGTGTGTGTGGACAGTGTGATAATAAATAGGAGTGTGTGTGTGTGGACAGTGTGATGATTAATAGGAGTGTGTGTGTGTGTGGACAGTGTGATAATAAATAGGAGTGTGTGTGTGTGGACAGTGTGATGATAAATAGGAATGTGTGTGTGTGGTCAGTGTGATAATAAATAGGAGTGTGTGTGTGTGGACAGTGTGATGATAAATAGGAGTGTGTGTGTGTGGACAGTGTGATGATAAATAATAGTGTGTGCGTGGACAGTGTGATAATAAATAGGAGTGTGTGTGTGTGGACAGTGTGATGATAAATAGGAGTGTGTGTGTGTGGACAGTGTGATAATAAATAGGAGTGTGTGTGTGTGGAGAGTGTGATGATAAATAATAATGTGTGTGTGTGGACAGTGTGATGATAAATAGGAGTGTGTGTGTGTGGACAGTGTGATGATAAATAATAATGTGTGTGTGTGGACAGTGTGATAATAAATAATAATGTGTGTGTGTGGACAGTGTGATAATAAATAATAATGTGTGTGTGTGGACAGTGTGATGATAAATAATAATGTGTGTGTGTGGACAGTGTGATGATAAATAGGAGTGTGTGTGTGTGGACAGTGTGATAATAAATAATAATGTGTGTGTGTGGACAGTGTGATGATAAATAGGAGTGTGTGTGTGTGGACAGTGTGATAATAAATAGGAGTGTGTGTGTGTGGACAGTGTGATGATTAATAGGAGTGTGTGTGTGGACAGTGTGATAATAAATAGGAGTGTGTGTGTGTGGACAGTGTGATGATTAATAGGAGTGTGTGTGTGGACAGTGTGATGATAAATAATAATGTGTGTGTGTGGACAGTGTGATGATAAATAGGAGTGTGTGTGTGTGGACAGTGTGATAATAAATAGGAGTGTGTGTGTGTGGACAGTGTGATGATTAATAGGAGTGTGTGTGTGGACAGTGTGATGATAAATAATAATGTGTGTGTGTGGACAGTGTGATGATAAATAGGAGTGTGTGTGTGTGGACAGTGTGATAATAAATAGGAGTGTGTGTGTGGACAGTGTGATAATAAATAGGAGTGTGTGTGTGTGGACAGTGTGATGATTAATAGGAGTGTGTGTGTGTGGACAGTGTGATGATAAATAGGAGTGTGTGTGTGTGGACAGTGTGATGATTAATATGAGTGTGTGTGTGTGGACAGTATGATGATAAATAATAATGTGTGTGTGTGGACAGTGTGATAATAAATAGGAGTGTGTGTGTGAGGACAGTGTGATGATAAATAATAATGTGTGTGTGTGGACAGTGTGATAATAAATAGGAGTGTGTGTGTGTGGACAGTGTGATGATTAATAGGAGTGTGTGTGTGTGGACAGTGTGATGATAAATAATAATGTGTGTGTGTGGACAGTGTGATGATAAATAGGAGTGTGTGTGTGTGGACAGTGTGATGATAAATAGGAGTGTGTTTGTGTGTGGACAGTGTGATGATAAATAGGAGTGTGTGTGTGTGGACAGTGTGATGATAAATAGGAGTTTGTGTGTGTGGACAGTGTGATAATAAATAGGAGTGTGTGTGTGTGGACAGTGTGATAATAAATAGGAGTGTGTGTGTGTGGACAGTGTGATGATTAATAGGAGTGTGTGTGTGTGGACAGTGTGATGATAAATAGGAGTGTGTGTGTGTGGACAGTGTGATAATAAATAGGTGTTTGTGTGTGTGGACAGTGTGATAATAAATAGGAGTGTGTGTGTGGACAGTGTGATAATAAATAGGAGTGTATATGTGTGGACAGTGTGATGATAAATAGGAGTGTGTGTGTGTGGACAGTGTGATGATAAATAGGAGTGTGTGTGTGTGGACAGTGTGATGATAAATAGGAGTGTGTGTGTGTGGACAGTGTGATGATAAATAGGAGTGTGTGTGTGTGGACAGTGTGATGATAAATAGTAGTGTGTGTGTGGACAGTGTGATGATTAATAGGAGTGTGTGTGTGTGGACAGTGTGATGATAAATAGGAGTGTGTGTGTGTGGACAGTGTGATGATAAATAGGAGTGTGTGTGTGTGGACAGTGTGATAATAAATAGGAGTGTGTGTGTGTGGACAGTGTGATAATAAATAGGAGTGTGTGTGTGGACAGTGTGATAATAAATAGGAGTGTGCGTGTGTGGACAGTGTGATGATAAATAGGAGTGTGTGTGTGTGGACAGTGTGATAATAAATAGGAGTTTGTGTGTGTGGACAGAGTGATGATAAATAGGAGTGTGTGTGTGTGGATAGTGTGATAATAAATAGGAGTGTGTGTGTGTGGACAGTGTGATGATAAATAGGAGTGTGTGTGTGTGGACAGTGTGATAATAAATAGGAGTGTGTGTGTGGACAGTGTGATAATAAATAGGAGTGTGTGTGTGTGGACAGTGTGATGATAAATAGGAGTGTGTGTGTGTGGACAGTGTGATGATAAATAGGAGTGTGTGTGTGTGGACAGTGTGATAATAAATAGGAGTTTGTGTGTGTGGACAGTGTGATAATAAATAGGAGTCTGTGTGTGGACAGTGTGATAATAAATAGGAGTGTGTGTGTGTGGACAGTGTGATGATAAATAGGAGTGTGTGTGTGTGGACAGTGTGATTATAAATAGGAGTGTGTGTGTGTGGACAGTGTGATGATAAATAGGAGTGTGTGTGTGTGGACAGTGTGATAATAAATAGGAGTTTGTGTGTGTGGACAGTGTGATAATAAATAGGAGTGTGTGTGTGGACAGTGTGATAATAAATAGGAGTGTGTGTGTGTGGACAGTGTGATGATAAATAGGAGTGTGTGTGTGTGGACAGTGTGATAACAAATAGGAGTTTGTGTGTGTGGACAGTGTGATAATAAATAGGAGTGTGTGTGTGGACAGTGTGATAATAAATAGGAGTGTGTGTGTGTGGACAGTGTGATGATAAATAGGAGTGTGTGTGTGTGGACAGTGTGATGATCAATAGGAGTGTGTGTGTGTGGACAGTGTGATAATAAATAGGAGTTTGTGTGTGTGGACAGTGTGATAATAAATAGGAGTGTGTGTGTGGACAGTGTGATAATAAATAGGAGTGTGTGTGTGTGGACAGTGTGATGATTAATAGGAGTGTGTGTGTGTGGACAGTGTGATAATAAATAGGAGTTTGTGTGTGTGGACAGTGTGATAATAAATAGTAGTGTGTGTGTGGACAGTGTGATAATAAATAGGAGTGTGTGTGTGTGGACAGAGTGATGATAAATAGGAGTGTGTGTGTGTGGACAGTGTGATAATAAATAGGAGTGTGTGTGTGGACAGTGTGATAATAAATAGGAGTGTGTGTGTGGACAGTGTGATAATAAATAGGAGTGTGTGTGTGGACAGTGTGATGATAAATAGGAGTGTGTGTGTGTGGACAGTGTGATGATAAATAGGAGTGTGTGTGTGTGGACAGTGTGATGATTAATAGGAGTGTGTGTGTGTGGACAGTGTGATAATAAATAGGAGTGTGTGTGTGTGGACAGTGTGATGATTAATAGGAGTGTGTGTGTGGACAGTGTGATGATTAATAGGAGTGTGTGTGTGTGGAAAGTGTGATAATAAATAGGACTGTGTGTGTGGACAGTGTGATGATAAATAGGAGTGTGTGTGTGGACAGTGTGATAATAAATAGGAGTGTGTGTGTGTGGACAGTGTGATGATTAATAGGAGTGTGTGTGTGGACAGTGTGATGATTAATAGGAGTGTGTGTGTGGACAGTATGATAATAAATAGGAGTGTGTGTGTGTGGACAGTGTGATGATAAATAGGAGTGTGTGTGTGTGGACAGTGTGATAATAAATAGGAGTGTGTGTGTGTGGACAGTGTGATGATAAATAGGAGTGTGTGTGTGTGGACAGTGTGATAATAAATAGGAGTGTGTGTGTGTGGACAGTGTGATGATAAATAGGAGTTTGTGTGTGTGGACAGTGTGATAATAAATAGGAGTGTGTGTGTGGACAGTGTGATGATTAATAGGAGTGTGTGTGTGTGGACAGTGTGATAATAAATAGGAGTGTGTGTGTGGACAGTGTGATGATAAATAGGAGTGTGTGTGTGTGGACAGTGTGATAATAAATAGGAGTGTGTGTGTGGACAGTGTGATGATAAATAGGAGTGTGTGTGTGTGGACAGTGTGATGATATATAATAATGTGTGTGTGTGGACAGTGTGATGATAAATAATAATGTGTGTGTGTGGACAGTGTGATGATTAATAGGAGTTTGTGTGTGTGGACAGTGTGATAATAAATAGGAGTGTGTGTGTGGACAGTGTGATGATAAATAGGAGTGTGTGTGTGTGGACAGTGTGATGATAAATAATAGTGTGTGTGTGTGGACAGTGTGATGATAAATAATAATGTGTGTGTGTGGACAGTGTGATAATGAATAGGAGTGTGTGTGTGTGGACAGTGTGATGATAAATAATAATGTGTGTGTGTGGACATTGTGATGATTAATAGGATTTTGTGTGTGTGGACAGTGTGATAATAAATAGGAGTGTGTGTGTGGACAGTGTGATGATAAATAGGAGTGTGTGTGTGTGGACAGTGTGATGATAAATAATAGTGTGTGTGTGTGGACAGTGTGATGATAAATAATAATGTGTGTGTGTGGACAGTGTGATAATAAATAGGAGTGTGTGTGTGTGGACAGTGTGATGATAAATAATAATGTGTGTGTGTGGACAGTGTGATAATAAATAGGAGTGTGTGTGTGTGGACAGTGTGATGATAAATAGGAGTGTGTGTGTGTGGACGGTGTGATGATAAATAATAATGTGTGTGTGTGGACAGTGTGATGATAAATAATAATGTGTGTGTGTGGACAGTGTGATAATAAATAGGAGTGTGTGTGTGTGGACAGTGTGATGATAAATAATAATGTGTGTGTGTGGACAGTTTGATAATAAATAGGAGTGTGTGTGTGTGGACAGTGTGATGATAGATAATAATGTGTGTGTGTGGACAGTGTGATGATAAATAATAATGTGTGTGTGTGGACAGTGTGATAATAAATAGGAGTGTGTGTGTGTGGACAGTGTGATGACAAATAATAATGTGTGTGTGTGGACAGTGTGATGATAAATAGGAGTGTGTGTGTGTGGACAGTGTGATGATAAATAATAATGTGTGTGTGTGGACAGTGTGATAATAAATAGGAGTGTGTGTGTGTGGACAGTGTGATGATAAATAATAATGTGTGTGTGTGGACAGTGTGATGATAAATAGGAGTATGTGTGTGTGGACAGTGTGATGATAAATAGGAGTGTGTGTGTGTGGACAGTGTGATGATAAATAATAATGTGTGTGTGTGGACAGTGTGATAATAAATAATAATGTGTGTGTGTGGACAGTGTGATAATAAATAGGAGTGTGTGTGTGTGGACAGTGTGATAATAAATAGGAGTGTGTGTGTGTGGACAGTGTGATAATAAATAGGAGTGTGTGTGTGTGGACAGTGGGATAATAAATAGGAGTGTGTGTGTGTGGACAGTGTGATAATAAATAGGAGTGTGTGTGTGGACAGTGTGATGATTAATAGGAGTGTGTGTGTGTGGACAGTGTGATAATAAATAGGAGTGTGTGTGTGGACAGTGTGATGATAAATAGGAGTGTGTGTGTGTGGACAGTGTGATAATAAATAGGAGTGTGTGTGTGGACAGTGTGATGATAAATAGGAGTGTGTGTGTGTGGACAGTGTGATGATATATAATAATGTGTGTGTGTGGACAGTGTGATGATAAATAATAATGTGTGTGTGTGGACAGTGTGATGATTAATAGGAGTGTGTGTGTGGACATTGTGATGATTAATAGGAGTTTGTGTGTGTGGACAGTGTGATAATAAATAGGAGTGTGTGTGTGGACAGTGTGATGATAAATAGGAGTGTGTGTGTGTGGACAGTGTGATGATAAATAATAGTGTGTGTGTGTGGACAGTGTGATGATAAATAATAATGTGTGTGTGTGGACAGTGTGATAATAAATAGGAGTGTGTGTGTGTGGACAGTGTGATGATAAATAATAATGTGTGTGTGTGGACAGTGTGATAATAAATAGGAGTGTGTGTGTGTGGACAGTGTGATGATAAATAGGAGTGTGTGTGTGTGGACAGTGTGATGATAAATAATAATGTGTGTGTGTGGACAGTGTGATGATAAATAATAATGTGTGTGTGTGGACAGTGTGATAATAAATAGGAGTGTGTGTGTGTGGACAGTGTGATGATAAATAATAATGTGTGTGTGTGGACAGTGTGATAATAAATAGGAGAGTGTGTGTGTGGACAGTGTGATGATAAATAATAATGTGTGTGTGTGGACAGTGTGATGATAAATAATAATGTGTGTGTGTGGACAGTGTGATAATAAATAGGAGTGTGTGTGTGTGGACAGTGTGATGATAAATAATAATGTGTGTGTGTGGACAGTGTGATAATAAATAGGAGTGTGTGTGTGTGGACAGTGTGATGATAAATAATAATGTGTGTGTGTGGACAGTGTGATAATAAATAGGAGTGTGTGTGTGTGGACAGTGTGATGATAAATAATAATGTGTGTGTGTGGAAAGTGTGATGAAAAATAGGAGTGTGTGTGTGTGGACAGTGTGATGATAAATAGGAGTGTGTGTGTGTGGACAGTGTGATGATAAATAATAATGTGTGTGTGTGGACAGTGTGATAATAAATAATAATGTGTGTGTGTGGACAGTGTGATAATAAATAGGAGTGTGTGTGTGTGGACAGTGTGATAATAAATAGGAGTGTGTGTGTGTGGACAGTGTGATAATAAATAATAATGTGTGTGTGTGGACAGTGTGATAATAAATAGGAGTGTGTGTGTGTGGACAGTGGGATAATAAATAGGAGTGTGTGTGTGTGGACAGTGTGATGATAAATAATAATGTGTGTGTGTGGACAGTGTGATGATAAATAATAATGTGTGTGTGTGGACAGTGTGATAATAAATAGGAGTGTGTGTGTGTGGACAGTGTGATGATAAATAATAATGTGTGTGTGTGGACAGTGTGATGATAAATAATAATGTGTGTGTGTGGACAGTGTGATAATAAATAGGAGTGTGTGTGTGTGGACAGTGTGATGATAAATAATAATGTGTGTGTGTGGACAGTGTGATGATAAATAATAATGTGTGTGTGGACAGTGTGATAATAAATAGGAGTGTGTGTGTGTGGACAGTGTGATGATAAATAATAATGTGTGTGTGTGGACAGTGTGATGATAAATAATAATGTGTGTGTGTGGACAGTGTGATAAGAAATAGGAGTGTGTGTGTGTGGACAGTGTGATGATAAATAATAATGTGTGTGTGTGGACAGTGTGATAATAAATAGGAGTGTGTGTGTGTGGACAGTGTGATGATAAATAGGAGTGTGTGTGTGTGGACAGTGTGATGATAAATAATAATGTGTGTGTGTGGACAGTGTGATGATAAATAATAATGTGTGTGTGTGGTCAGTGTGATGATAAATAGGAGTGTGTGTGTGTGGACAGTGTGATGATAAATAGGAGTGTGTGTGTGTGGACAGTGTGATGATAAATAGGAGTGTGTGTGTGTGGACAGTGTGATGATAAATAGGAGTGTGTGTGTGGACAGTGTGATGATAAATAGGAGTGTGTGTGTGTGGACAGTGTGATGATAAATAGGAGTGTGTGTGTGTGGACAGTGTGATGATAAATAGGAGTGTGTGTGTGGACAGTGTGATGATAAATAGGAGTGTGTGTGTGTGGACAGTGTGATGATAAATAGGAGTGTGTGTGTGGACAGTGTGATGATAGATAGGAGTGTGTGTGTGTGGACAGTGTGATGATAAATAGGAGTGTGTGTGCACAGTGTGATGATAAATAGGAGTGTGTGTGTGGACAGTGTGATGATAAATAATAATGTGTGTGTCTGGACAGTGTGATGATAAATAGGAGTGTGTGTGTGTGGACAGTGTGATGATAAATAGGAGTGTGTGTGTGTGGACAGTGTGATGATAAATAGGAGTGTGTGTGTGGACAGTGTGATGATTAATAGGAGTGTGTGTGTGTGGACAGTGTGATGATAAATAGGAGTGTGTGTGTGTGGACAGTGTGATGATAAATAGGAGTGTGTGTGTGTGGACAGTGTGATGATAAATAGGAGTGTGTGTGTGGACAGTGTGATGATTAATAGGAGTGTGTGTGTGTGGACAGTGTGATGATAAATAGGAGTGTGTGTGTGTGGACAGTGTGATAATAAATAGTAGTGTGTGTGTGTGGACAGTGTGATGATAAATAGGAGTGTGTGTGTGGACAGTGTGATGATTAATAGGAGTGTGTGTGTGGACAGAGTGATAATAAATAGGAGTGTGTGTGTGTGGACAGTGTGATAATAAATAGGAGTGTGTGTGTGGACAGTGTGATGATAAATAGGAGTGTGTGTGTGTGGACAGAGTGATAATAAATAGGAGTGTGTGTGTGTGGACAGAGTGTTAATAAATAGGAGTGTGTGCGTGTGGACAGAGTGATAATAAATAGGAGTGTGTGTGTGTGGACAGTGTGATGATAAATAGGAGTGTGTGTGTGTGGACAGTGTGATGATAAATAGGAGTGTGTGTGTGTGGACAGTGTGATGATAAATAGGAGTGTGTGTGTGTGGACAGTGTGATGATAAATAGGAGTGTGTGTGTGGACAGTGTGATGATAAATAGGAGTGTGTGTGTGGACAGAGTGATAATAAATAGGAGTGTGTGTGTGTGGACAGTGTGATGATTAATAGGAGTGTGTGTGTGTGGACAGTGTGATGATAAATAATAATGTGTGTGTGTGGACAGTGTGATAATAAATAGGAGTGTGTGTGTGTGGACAGTGTGATGATAAATAGGAGTGTGTGTGTGTGGACAGTGTGTTGATAAATAGGAGTGTGTGTGTGTGGACAGTGTGATGATAAATAATAATGTGTGTGTGTGGACAGTGTGATAATAAATAGGAGTGTGTGTGTGTGGACAGTGTGATGATAAATAGGAGTGTGTGTGTGTGGACAGTGTGATGATAAATAATAATGTGTGTGTGTGGACAGTGTGATGATAAATAATAATGTGTGTGTGTGGACAGTGTGATGATAAATAATAATGTGTGTGTGTGGACAGTGTGATAATAAATAGGAGTGTGTGTGTGTGGACAGTGTGATGATTAATAGGAGTGTGTGTTTGTGTGGACAGTGTGATAATAAATAGGAGTGTGTGTGTGTGAACAGTGTGATGATAAATAATAATGTGTGTGTGTGGACAGTGTGATAATAAATAGGAGTGTGTGTGTGTGGACAGTGTGATGATAAATAGGAGTGTGTGTGTGTGGACAGTGTGATGATAAATATTAGTGTGTGCGTGGACAGTGTGATAATAAATAGGAGTGTGTGTGTGTGGACAGTGTGATGATAAATAGGAGTGTGTGTATGTGGACAGTGTGATAATAAATAGGAGTGTGTGTGTGTGGACAGTGTGATGATAAATAATAATGTGTGTGTGTGGACAGTGTGATGATAAATAGGGGTGTGTGTGTGTTGAGAGTGTGATGATAAATAATAATGTGTGTGTGTGGACAGTGTGATAATAAATAATAATGCGTGTGTGTGGACAGTGTGATAATAAATAATAATGTGTGTGTGTGGACAGTGTGATGATAAATAATAATGTGTGTGTGTGGACAGTGTGATGATAAATAGGAGTGTGTGTGTGTGGACAGTGTGATAATAAATAATAATGTGTGTGTGTGGACAGTGTGATGATAAATAGGAGTGTGTGTGTGTGGACAGTGTGATAATAAATATGAGTGTGTGTGTGTGGACAGTGTGATGATTAATGGGAGTGTGTGTGTGGACAGTGTGATAATAAATAGGAGTGTGTGTGTGTGGACAGTGTGATGATTAATAGGAGTGTGTGTGTGGACAGTGTGATGATAAATAATAATGTGTGTGTGTGGACAGTGTGATGATAAATAGGAGTGTGTGTGTGTGGACAGTGTGATAATAAATAGGAGTGTGTGTGTGTGGACAGTGTGATGATTAATAGGAGTGTGTGTGTGGACAGTGTGATGATAAATAATAATGTGTGTGTGTGGACAGTGTGATGATAAATAGGAGTGTGTGTGTGTGGACAGTGTGATAATAAATAGGAGTGTGTGTGTGGACAGTGTGATAATAAATAGGACTGTGTGTGTGTGGACAGTGTGATAATAAATAATAGTGTGTGCGTGTACAGTGTGATAATAAATAGGAGTGTGTGTGTGTGGACAGTGTGATGATAAATAGGAGTGTGTGTGTGTGGACAGTGTGATAATAAATAGGAGTGTGTGTGTGTGGACAGTGTGATGATAAATAGGAGTGTGTGTGTGGACAGTGTGATGATAAATAATAATGTGTGTGTGTGGACAGTGTGATGATAAATAATAATGTGTGTGTGTGGACAGTGTGATGATAAATAATAATGTGTGTGTGTGGACAGTGTGATGATAAATAGGAGTGTGTGTGTGTGGACAGTGTGATGATAAATAATAATGTGTGTGTGTGGACAGTGTGATGATAAATAATAATGTGTGTGTGTGGACAGTGTGATGATAAATAGGAGTGTGTGTGTGTGGACAGTGTGATGATAAATAATAATGTGTGTGTGTGGACAGTGTGATGATAAATAGGAGTGTGTGTGTGTGGACAGTGTGATGATAAATATTAATGTGTGTGTGTGGACAGTCTGATGATAAATAATAATGTGTGCGTGGACAGTGTGATGATAAATAGGAGTGTGTGTGTGGACAGTGTGATGATAAATAGGAGTGTGTGTGTGTGGACAGTGTGATGATAAATAATAGTGTGTGCGTGGAGAGGATGATAATAAATAGGAGTGTGTGTGTGTGGACAGTGTGATGATAAATAGGAGTGTGTGTGTGGACAGTGTGATAATAAATAGGAGTGTGTGTGTGTGGACAGTGTGATGATAAATAATAGTGTGTGCGTGGACAGTGTGATAATAAATAGGAGTGTGTGTGTGTGGACAGTGTGATGATAAATAGGAGTGTGTGTGTGGACAGTGTGATGATAAATAGGAGTGTGTGTGTGTGGACAGTGTGATGATAAATAGGAGTGTGTGTGTGGACAGTGTGATGATAAATAGGAGTGTGTGTGTGGACAGTGTGATGATAAATAGGAGTGTGTGTGTGTGGACAGTGTGATGATAAATAATAGTGTGTGCGTGGACAGTGTGATAATAAATAGGAGTGTGTGTGTGTGGACAGTGTGATGATAAATAGGAGTGTGTGTGTGGACAGTGTGATGATAAATAGGAGTGTGTGTGTGTGGACAGTGTGATGATAAATAATAGTGTGTGCGTGGACAGTGTGATGATAAATAGGAGTGTGTGTGTGTGGACAGTGTGATGATAAATAGGAGTGTGTGTGTGGACAGTGTGATGATAAATAGGAGTGTGTGTGTGTGGACAGTGTGATGATAAATAGGAGTGTGTGCGTGGACAGTGTGATAATAAATAGGAGTGTGTGTGTGGACAGTGTGATGATAAATAGGAGTGTGTGTGTGTGGACAGTGTGATGATAAATAGGAGTGTGTGTGTGGACAGTGTGATAATAAATAGGAGTGTGTGTGTGGACAGTGTGATGATAAATAGGAGTGTGTGTGTGTGGACAGTGTGATGATAAATAGGAGTGTGTGTGTGTGGACAGTGTGATAATAAATAGGAGTGTGTGTGTGTGGACAGTGTGATGATAAATAATAATGTGTGTGTGTGGACAGTGTGATGATAAATAATAATGTGTGTGTGTGGACAGTGTGATAATAAATAGGAGTGTGTGTGTGTGGACAGTGTGATGATAAATAGGAGTGTGTGTGTGTGGACAGTGTGTTGATAAATAGGAGTGTGTGTGTGTGGACAGTGTGATGATAAATAATAATGTGTGTGTGTGGACAGTGTGATAATAAATAGGAGTGTGTGTGTGTGGACAGTGTGATGATAAATAGGAGTGTGTGTGTGTGAACAGTGTGATGATAAATAATAATGTGTGTGTGTGGACAGTGTGATGATAAATAATAATGTGTGTGTGTGGACAGTGTGATGATAAATAATAATGTGTGTGTGTGGACAGTGTGATAATAAATAGGAGTGTGTGTGTGTGGACAGTGTGATGATTAATAGGAGTGTGTGTGTGTGTGGACAGTGTGATAATAAATAGGAGTGTGTGTGTGTGGACAGTGTGATGATAAATAATAATGTGTGTGTGTGGACAGTGTGATAATAAATAGGAGTGTGTGTGTGTGGACAGTGTGATGATAAATAGGAGTGTGTGTGTGTGGACAGTGTGATGATAAATAATAGTGTGTGCGTGGACAGTGTGATAATAAATAGGAGTGTGTGTGTGTGGACAGTGTGATGATAAATAGGAGTGTGTGTGTGTGGACAGTGTGATAATAAATAGGAGTGTGTGTGTGTGGACAGTGTGATGATAAATAATAATGTGTGTGTGTGGACAGTGTGATGATAAATAGGGGTGTGTGTGTGTGGACAGTGTGATGATAAATAATAATGTGTGTGTGTGGACAGTGTGATAATAAATAATAATGTGTGTGTGTGGACAGTGTGATGATAAATAGGAGTGTGTGTGTGTGGACAGTGTGATAATAAATAATAATGTGTGTGTGTGGACAGTGTGATGATAAATAGGAGTGTGTGTGTGTGGACAGTGTGATAATAAATAGGAGTGTGTGTGTGTGGACAGTGTGATGATTAATAGGAGTGTGTGTGTGGACAGTGTGATGATAAATAATAATGTGTGTGTGTGGACAGTGTGATGATAAATAGGAGTGTGTGTGTGTGGACAGTGTGATAATAAATAGGAGTGTGTGTGTGTGGACAGTGTGATGATTAATAGGAGTGTGTGTGTGGACAGTGTGATGATAAATAATAATGTGTGTGTGTGGACAGTGTGATGATAAATAGGAGTGTGTGTGTGTGGACAGTGTGATAATAAATAGGAGTGTGTGTGTGGACAGTGTGATAATAAATAGGACTGTGTGTGTGTGGACAGTGTGATAATAAATAATAGTGTGTGCGTGTACAGTGTGATAATAAATAGGAGTGTGTGTGTGTGGACAGTGTGATGATAAATAGGAGTGTGTGTGTGTGGACAGTGTGATAATAAATAGGAGTGTGTGTGTGTGGACAGTGTGATGATAAATAGGAGTGTGTGTGTGGACAGTGTGATGATAAATAATAATGTGTGTGTGTGGACAGTGTGATGATAAATAATAATGTGTGTGTGTGGACAGTGTGATGATAAATAATAATGTGTGTGTGTGGACAGTGTGATGATAAATAGGAGTGTGTGTGTGTGGACAGTGTGATGATAAATAATAATGTGTGTGTGTGGACAGTGTGATGATAAATAATAATGTGTGTGTGTGGACAGTGTGATGATAAATAGGAGTGTGTGTGTGTGGACAGTGTGATGATAAATAATAATGTGTGTGTGTGGACAGTGTGATGATAAATAGGAGTGTGTGTGTGTGGACAGTGTGATGATAAATAATAATGTGTGTGTGTGGACAGTGTGATGATAAATAATAATGTGTGTGTGTGGACAGTGTGATGATAAATAGGAGTGTGTGTGTGTGGACAGTGTGATGATAAATAATAATGTGTGCGTGGACAGTGTGATGATAAATAGGAGTGTGTGTGTGGACAGTGTGATGATAAATAGGAGTGTGTGTGTGTGGACAGTGTGATGATAAATAATAGTGTGTGCGTGGAGAGGATGATAATAAATAGGAGTGTGTGTGTGTGGACAGTGTGATGATAAATAGGAGTGTGTGTGTGGACAGTGTGATAATAAATAGGAGTGTGTGTGTGTGGACAGTGTGATGATAAATAATAGTGTGTGCGTGGACAGTGTGATAATAAATAGGAGTGTGTGTGTGTGGACAGTGTGATGATAAATAGGAGTGTGTGTGTGGACAGTGTGATGATAAATAGGAGTGTGTGTGTGTGGACAGTGTGATGATAAATAGGAGTGTGTGTGTGGACAGTGTGATGATAAATAGGAGTGTGTGTGTGGACAGTGTGATGATAAATAGGAGTGTGTGTGTGTGGACAGTGTGATGATAAATAATAGTGTGTGCGTGGACAGTGTGATAATAAATAGGAGTGTGTGTGTGTGGACAGTGTGATGATAAATAGGAGTGTGTGTGTGGACAGTGTGATGATAAATAGGAGTGTGTGTGTGTGGACAGTGTGATGATAAATAATAGTGTGTGCGTGGACAGTGTGATGATAAATAGGAGTGTGTGTGTGTGGACAGTGTGATGATAAATAGGAGTGTGTGTGTGGACAGTGTGATGATAAATAGGAGTGTGTGTGTGTGGACAGTGTGATGATAAATAGGAGTGTGTGCGTGGACAGTGTGATAATAAATAGGAGTGTGTGTGTGGACAGTGTGATGATAAATAGGAGTGTGTGTGTGTGGACAGTGTGATGATAAATAGGAGTGTGTGTGTGGACAGTGTGATAATAAATAGGAGTGTGTGTGTGGACAGTGTGATGATAAATAGGAGTGTGTGTGTGTGGACAGTGTGATGATAAATAGGAGTGTGTGTGTGTAGACAGTGTGATAATAAATAGGAGTGTGTGTGTGTGGACAGTGTGATGATAAATAATAATGTGTGTGTGTGGACAGTGTGATGATAAATAGGAGTGTGTGTGTGGACAGTGTGATAATAAATAGGAGTGTGTGTGTGTGGACAGTGTGATGATTAATAGGAGTGTGTGTGTGGACAGTGTGATGATAAATAATAATGTGTGTGTGTGGACAGTGTGATGATAAATAGGAGTGTGTGTGTGTGGACAGTGTGATAATAAATAGGAGTGTGTGTGTGTGGACAGTGTGATGATTAATAGGAGTGTGTGTGTGGACAGTGTGATGATAAATAATAATGTGTGTGTGTGGACAGTGTGATGATAAATAGGAGTGTGTGTGTGTGGACAGTGTGATAATAAATAGGAGTGTGTGTGTGGACAGTGTGATAATAAATAGGACTGTGTGTGTGTGGACAGTGTGATAATAAATAATAGTGTGTGCGTGGACAGTGTGATAATAAATAGGAGTGTGTGTGTGTGGACAGTGTGATGATAAATAGGAGTGTGTGTGTGTGGACAGTGTGATGATAAATAGGAGTGTGTGTGTGTGGACAGTGTGATGATAAATAGGAGTGTGTGTGGACAGTGTGATGATAAATAATAATGTGTGTGCGTGGACAGTGTGATGATAAATAATAATGTGTGTGTGTGGACAGTGTGATGATAAATAATAATGTGTGTGTGTGGACAGTGTGATGATAAATAGGAGTGTGTGTGTGTGGACAGTGTGATGATAAATAATAATGTGTGTGTGTGGACAGTGTGATGATAAATAATAATGTGTGTGTGTGGACAGTGTGATGATAAATAGGAGTGTGTGTGTGTGGACAGTGTGATGATAAATAATAATGTGTGTGTGTGGACAGTGTGATGATAAATAATAATGTGTGTGTGTGGACAGTGTGATGATAAATAGGAGTGTGTGTGTGTGGACAGTGTGATGATAAATAATAATGTGTGTGTGTGGACAGTGTGATGATAAATAATAATGTGTGTGTGTGGACAGTGTGATGATAAATAGGAGTGTGTGTGTGTGGACAGTGTGATGATAAATAATAATGTGTGCGTGGACAGTGTGATGATAAATAGGAGTGTGTGTGTGGACAGTGTGATGATAAATAGGAGTGTGTGTGTGTGGACAGTGTGATGATAAATAATAGTGTGTGCGTGGAGAGGATGATAATAAATAGGAGTGTGTGTGTGTGGACAGTGTGATGATAAATAGGAGTGTGTGTGTGGACAGTGTGATAATAAATAGGAGTGTGTGTGTGTGGACAGTGTGATGATAAATAATAGTGTGTGCGTGGACAGTGTGATAATAAATAGGAGTGTGTGTGTGTGGACAGTGTGATGATAAATAGGAGTGTGTGTGTGGACAGTGTGATGATAAATAGGAGTGTGTGTGTGTGGACAGTGTGATGATAAATAGGAGTGTGTGTGTGGACAGTGTGATGATAAATAGGAGTGTGTGTGTGGACAGTGTGATGATAAATAGGAGTGCGTGTGTGTGGACAGTGTGATGATAAATAATAGTGTGTGCGTGGACAGTGTGATAATAAATAGGAGTGTGTGTGTGTGGACAGTGTGATGATAAATAGGAGTGTGTGTGTGGACAGTGTGATGATAAATAGGAGTGTGTGTGTGTGGACAGTGTGATGATAAATAATAGTGTGTGCGTGGACAGTGTGATGATAAATAGGAGTGTGTGTGTGTGGACAGTGTGATGATAAATAGGAGTGTGTGTGTGGACAGTGTGATGATAAATAGGAGTGTGTGTGTGTGGACAGTGTGATGATAAATAGGAGTGTGTGCGTGGACAGTGTGATAATAAATAGGAGTGTGTGTGTGGACAGTGTGATGATAAATAGGAGTGTGTGTGTGTGGACAGTGTGATGATAAATAGGAGTGTGTGTGTGGACAGTGTGATAATAAATAGGAGTGTGTGTGTGTGGACAGTGTGATGATAAATAATAATGTGTGTGTGTGGACAGTGTGATGATAAATAGGAGTGTGTGTGTGTGGACAGTGTGATGATAAATAGGAGTGTGTGTGTGTGGACAGTGTGATAATAAATAGGAGTGTGTGTGTGTGGACAGTGTGATGATAAATAATAATGTGTGTGTGTGGACAGTGTGATGATAAATAGGAGTGTGTGTGTGTGGACAGTGTGATGATAAATAATAATGTGTGTGTGTGGACAGTGTGATGATAAATAGGAGTGTGTGTGTGGACAGTGTGATAATAAATAGGAGTGTGTGTGTGGACAGTGTGATGATAAATAGGAGTGTGTGTGTGTGGACAGTGTGATGATAAATAGGAGTGTGTGTGTGTGGACAGTGTGATGATAAATAGGAGTGTGTGTGTGGACAGTGTGATAATAAATAGCAGTGTGTGTGTGGACAGTGTGATGATAAATAGGAGTGTGTGTGTGTGGACAGTGTGATAATAAATAGGAGTGTGTGTGTGTGGACAGTGTGATGATAAATAGGAGTGTGTGTGTGTGGACAGTGTGATGATAAATAATAATGTGTGTGTGTGGACAGTGTGATGATAAATAGGAGTGTGTGTGTGTAGACAGTGTGATGATAAATAATAATGTGTGTGTGTGGACAGTGTGATGATAAATAGGAGTGTGTGTGTGTGGACAGTGTGATGATAAATAGGAGTGTGTGTGTGTGGACAGTGTGATGATAAATAGGAGTGTGTGTGTGTGGACAGTGTGATGATAAATAATAATGTGTGTGTGTGGACAGTGTGATGATAAATAGGAGTGTGTGTGTGTGGACAGTGTGATGATAAATAATAATGTGTGTGTGTGGACAGTGTGATGATAAATAGGAGTGTGTGTGTGGACAGTGTGATGATAAATAGGAGTGTGTGTGTGTGGACAGTGTGGTAATAAATAGGAATGTGTGTGTGTGGACAGTGTGATGATAAATAATAATGTGTGTGTGTGGACAGTGTGATGATAAATAATAATGTGTGTGTGTGGACAGAGTGATGATAAATAGGAGTGTGTGTGTGTGGACAGTGTGATGATAAATAGGAGTGTGTGTGTGTGGACAGTGTGATGATAAATAATAATGTGTGTGTGTGGACAGTGTGATGATAAATAGGAGTGTGTGTGTGTGGACAGTGTGATGATAAATAGGAGTGTGTGTGTGTGGACAGTGTGATGATAAATAATAATGTGTGTGTGTGGACAGTGTGATGATAAATAATAATGTGTGTGTGTGGACAGTGTGATGATAAATAGGAGTGTGTGTGTGTGGACAGTGTGATGATAAATAGGAGTGTGTGTGTGTGGACAGTGTGATGATAAATAGGAGTGTGTGTGTGTGGACAGTGTGATAATAAATAATAATGTGTGTGTGTGGACAGTGTGATGATAAATAATAATGTGTGTGTGTGGACAGTGTGATGATAAATAGGAGTGTTTGTGTGTGGACAGTGTGATGATAAATAGGAGTGTGTGTGTGTGGACAGTGTGATGATAAATAATAATGTGTGTGTGTGGACAGTGTGATAATAAATAATAATGTGTGTGTGGACAGTGTGATAATAAATAGGAGTGTGTGTGTGTGGACAGAGTGATAATAAATAGGAGTGTGTGTGTGTGGACAGTGTGATGATAAATAGGAGTGTGTGTGTGTGTGGACAGTGTGATGATAAATAATAATGTGTGTGTGTGGACAGTGTGATGATAAATAGGAGTGTGTGTGTGTGGACAGTGTGATGATAAATAGGAGTGTGTGTGTGTGGACAGTGTGATAATAAATAGGAGTGTGTGTGTGTGGACAGTGTGATGATAAATAATAATGTGTGTGTGTGGACAGTGTGATGATAAATAATAATGTGTGTGTGTGGACAGTGTGATGATAAATAGGAGTGTGTGTGTGTGGACAGTGTGATGATAAATAATAATGTGTGTGTGTGGATAGTGTGATGATAACTAGGAGTGTGTGTGTGTGGACAGTGTGATGATAAATAGGAGTGTGTGTGTGGACAGTGTGATGATAAATAATAATGTGTGTGTGTGGACAGTGTGATGATAAATAGGAGTGTGTGTGTGTGGACAGTGTGATGATAAATAGGAGTGTGTGTGTGTGGACAGTGTGATAATAAATAGGAGTGTGTGTGTGTGGACAGTGTGATAATAAATAGGAGTGTGTGTGTGGACAGTGTGATGATAAATAGGAGTGTGTGTGTGGACAGTGTGATAATAAATAGGAGTGTGTGTGTGTGGACAGTGTGATAATAAATAGGAGTGTGTGTGTGGACAGTGTGATGATAAATAGGAGTGTGTGTGTGGACAGTGTGATAATAAATAGGAGTGTGTGTGTGTGGACAGTGTGATGATAAATAGGAGTGTGTGTGTGTGGACAGTGTGATGATAAATAATAATGTGTGTGTGTGGACAGTGTGATGATAAATAGGAGTGTGTGTGTGTGGACAGTGTGATAATAAATAGGAGTGTGTGTGTGGACAGTGTGATGATAAATAATAATGTGTGTGTGTGGACAGTGTGATGATAAATAGGAGTGTGTGTGTGTGGACAGTGTGATGATAAATAGGAGTGTGTGTGTGGACAGTGTGATGATAAATAATAATGTGTGTGTGTGGACAGTGTGATGATAAATAGGAGTGTGTTTGTTTGGACAGTGTGATGATAAATAGGAGTGTGTTCAGTGTGATAATATTAAGCAGACCACGTGAGGAATCATTTTAAATCAACAGTCCTATTTCGAGAGTTTTACTCCCATCCCGATAAATTGTGCTTGGTCATCACAGAAAGTTGGTCTATCTAAAGCCGGGCCTGAGCTATTGGAAAGTTTGTTTGTGATGGGTGAAAATGGGAAATGTTGCTTTTTACCTTGGGAGGCTAGGTAAATAAAAAGGATCGTTAAAACCACTGTAGCTGCGGAAACACTGTGTCTTGGGTAGGCAGTGGATATGGGTGCAATTTTCAAATAATTTCGGTGAAATTCTGAGCAAGGGACATACTGAAGATTGGATACCTTTGAATGTTATGTGGATAATCGTTCTTTTTGGGACAATGTACACTTTACAAGAAGTCTGAGTGAGAAAGGCTACGTATTGACTTTACTGGATTGAAACAAATGCTGGAAAGAAAGGAAATCTTTCAGCTTAAATCAGTAGATGCAACTCATCAGCTATCTTATTTTTGCACAACAAGAATTGGTAGGACAAAGAAATTGTTCGGAGTGCTCGAGGAGGAGTCTCACAATGCAATACTTTGGACCTAATATGAAATTTATTCAGATTTAATTTGAAATGTTGTTTGAACATGTTAATACTTTGTACATAATATGGAATTTGTTTTGAAATGCTGTTTTAGCATATTAATCCAAGTTTTATTATAAAAGAAATAAGGGAATCTGTTAACTGTGTATTAATTGTTTAATTATCGTCAGGTGGAGGGTGTTAACTGGAGTCTTACTTGAGCACTGACAAGGAGACAGTTACTGAGACTGGTGGAGGGTTTGTGTGAGAAGCTATTTGTTTGTAATCATTTTTACTCTGGACGATAAATGTGAGACGGAGTAAAGGTAGGCTCCAGCATTATCCTTCCACAACACGCTTTCTGAGGTTTAACAACCATGCTCTTTTTTTTTGCTTAGATGTGCCCTAAACTCTCCCGTCCATATTCTATCTCTTTATGATTCAGTCAGTTTCCCAGAGGCAGTCTCATCCCACTCAGTAATTGGTATTTAATCCTCCCACAGCACATACATTTAGAAGCCTATTACTTGGTTTGAAGTCCATACCATTCCGCTTCTCATAAAAGCCAACTATTAAAAGTCTTTTTACTGATTTAGAAATCATTAAGAGTTAAGACAATTAATATAAACCCCTTAAAATACAAACAAAGCAGTGGTTCTTGTTTTAACAAGGAATGGATTGAAAAGCAAAGATGTTATTTTAAACTTTTTATTGAACCTTGGCTTGATCTGCCTTGGAAACACTCTGTACATTGCATATCGAGGTGCAAGAAGGATTTTCAAGACTCCTACTGGAACAGAAAGGTTATCCCTATGAAAAAAGACTAAGGAGGCTGGGGCTCTATTCTCCAGAATAGAGCTGGCTGTGGAATGACATGATAGAGGTTTTTATAATTATTAAATTGTTCCTTTGGGTAGATGCAGAAATCATGTTTCAACTTTCGAAGGCAGAACCAAGCTTCGGACCAAAAATATAAGATAGTCACTCATAAATTCAATTGGGAATTCAGGAGAAATTTCTTTACCCAGACAGTGGCGAGAATGTGTAACTCACTACCACAGGGTGAATAGTATAGATGCATTTAAGGGGAATCTGGATAAGCGGAGGAGGGAGAAAGGAATGGAAGGTTATATTGATGAAGAGGAGTGGGAGGAGGCTCGTGCGATATATGACCACTGACATTGACCAATTGGGACAAATGACCTGCTTTAGTGCTGGAAACACTGTAAAAATCCATATTGAAGAGTCTGAAAACTTACCTATCCTTGTAGATATCATTGTCCTAAACAGCATGGAACTGATTAAGGAGGCGCTGTTGAAGAGATCAGCAGACTTTGCTGGGCGGCCTCAGACGTTTACAGGTATGGGACGTGTGACATTCACTCTGCATTTCAGCCACCTGGAAGGCAGTTTTAGGTCGTGTTTTTGGTATTTATGATTGTGACTGTGTCAATTCCATTAGCTGTCAGATGTCCTTCCTCCCAGTATTCCGGCACATTCTCAATTCAGTGGAGTTATATCTGTGTGGGGTAACAAAGCGGGAGGCGAGAGGGTCAATGTTAGGAATGTCCCCTGGGCATTGGCAGAATTGTCTCTCTGTATCTGCTGGTCTGGACATGGTGGCTATGTCTATCTGATTGGTAAGGTTATCGCCAATTATCAGGCTCTCAGTCCACACCCTGGTTCCATACTGAGCAGAGTCACAATGTCACAAACCCAATACATTTACTCACACTCTATTATTACAGCATAGTGTTTACATCTCCTTCCATTCACAATATCACAAACCCAATACATTTACTCACACTCAGTATTATTACAGCATAGTGTTTACATCTCCTTCCATTCACAATGTCACAGACCCAATACATTTACTCACTCTCAGTATCATTACAGCACAGTGTTTACATCTCCTTCCATTCACAATGTCACAGACCCAATACATTTACTCACACTCTATTATTACAGCATAGTGTTTACATCTCCTTCCATTCACAATGTCACAAACCCAATACATTTACTCACACTCAGTATTATTACAGCATAGTGTTTACATCTCCTTCCATTCACAATGTCACAGACCCAATACATTTACTCACTCTCAGTATCATTACAGCACAGTGTTTACATCTCCTTCCATTCACAATGTCACAGACCCAATACATTTACTCACTCTCAGTATCATTACAGCAAAGTGTTTACATCTCCTTCCATTCACAATGTCACAAACCCAATACATTTACTCTCACTCAGTATCATTACAGCATAGTGTTTACATCTCCTTCCATTCACAATGTCACAAACCCAATACATTTCCTCACACTCAGTATTATTACAGCATCGTGTTACATCTCCTTCCATTCACAATGTCACAAACCCAATACATTTCCTCACACTCAGTATTATTACAGCATCGTGTTACATCTCCTTCCATTCACAATGTCACAAACCCAATACATTTACTCACAGTCAGTATTATTACAGCACAGTGTTTACATCTCCTTCCATTCACAATGTCACAAACCCAATACATTTACTCACACTCAGTATTATTACAGCACAGTGTTTACATCTCCTTCCATTCACAATGTCACAAACCCAATACATTTACTCACACTCAGTATCATTACAGCAAAGTGTTTACATCTCCTTCCATTCACAATGTCACAGACCCAATACATTTACTCACACTCAGTATTATTACAGCAAAGTGTTTACATCTCCTTCCATTCACAATGTCACAAACCCAATACATTTACTCACACTCAGTATTATTACAGCATAGTGTTTACATCTTCTTCCATTCACAATGTCACAGACCCAATACATTTACTCACACTCAGTATCATTACAGCACAGTGTTTACATCTCCTTCCATTCACAATGTCACAAACCCAATACATTTCCTCACACTCAGTATCATTACAGCACAGTGTTTACATCTCCTTCCATTCACAATGTCACAAACCCAATACATTTCCTCACACTCAGTATCATTACAGCACAGTGTTTACATCTCCTTCCATTCACAATGTCACAAACCCAATACATTTCCTCACACTCAGTATCATTACAGCACAGTGTTTACATCTTCTTCCATTCACAATGTCACAAACCCAATACATTTACTCACACTCAGTATTATTACAGCACAGTGTTTACATCTCCTTCCATTCACAATGTCACAAACCCAATACATTTACTCACACTCAGTATTATTACAGCATAGTGTTTACATCTCCTTCCATTCATAATGTCACAAACCCAATACATTTACTCACACTCAGTATTATTACAGCACAGTGTTTACATCTCCTTCCATTCACAATGTCACGAACCCAATACATTTACTCACACTCAGTATTATTACAGCATAGTGTTTACATCTCCTTCCATTCACAATGTCACAAACCCAATACATTTACTCACACTCAGTATCATTACAGCAAAGTGTTTACATCTTCTTCCATTCACAATGTCACAAACCCAATACATTTACTCACACTCAGTATCATTACAGCAAAGTGTTTACATCTTCTTCCATTCACAATGTCACAAACCCAATACATTTACTCACACTCAGTATCATTACAGCATCGTGTTTACATCTCCTTCCATTCACAATGTCACAAACCCAATACATTTACTCACACTCAGTATTATTACAGCATAGTGTTTACATCTCCTTCCATTCACAATGTCACAGACCCAATACATTTACTCACACTCAGTATTATTACAGCATCGTGTTACATCTCCTTCCATTCACAATGTCACAAACCCAATACATTTACTCACACTCAGTATCATTACAGCAAAGTGTTTACATCTTCTTCCACTCACAATGTCACAAACCCAATACATTTACTCACACTCAGTATCATTACAGCAAAGTGTTTACATCTCCTTCCATTCACAATGTCACAAACCCAATACATTTCCTCACACTCAGTATTATTACAGCAAAGTGTTTACATCTCCTTCCATTCACAATGTCACAAACCCAATACATTTCCTCACACTCAGTATCATTACAGCAAAGTGTTTACATCTCCTTCCATTCACAATGTCACAAACCCAATACATTTCCTCACACTCAGTATTATTACAGCACAGTGTTTACATCTCCTTCCATTCACAATGTCACAAACCCAATACATTTACTCACACTCAGTATCATTACAGCAAAGTGTTTACATCTCCTTCCATTCACAATGTCACAAACCCAATACATTTCGTCACACTCAGTATCATTACAGCATCGTGTTACATCTCCTTCCATTCACAATGTCACAAACCCAATACATTTACTCACACTCAGTATTATTACAGCAAAGTGTTTACATCTCCTTCCATTCACAATGTCACAAACCCAATACATTTACTCACACTCAGTATTATTACAGCAAAGTGTTTACATCTCCTTCCATTCACAATGTCACAGACCCAATACATTTACTCACACTCAGTATTATTACAGCAAAGTGTTTACATCTCCTTCCATTCACAATGTCACAAACCCAATACATTTACTCACACTCAGTATTATTACAGCAAAGTGTTTACATCTCCTTCCATTCACAATGTCACAAACCCAATACATTTACTCACACTCAGTATTATTACAGCAAAGTGTTTACATCTCCTTCCATTCACAATGTCACAAACCCAATACATTTACTCACACTCAGTATTATTACAGCAAAGTGTTTACATCTCCTTCCATTCACAATGTCACAAACCCAATACATTTACTCACACTCAGTATTATTACAGCAAAGTGTTTACATCTCCTTCCATTCATAATGTCACAAACCCAATACATTTACTCACACTCAGTATTATTACAGCAAAGTGTTTCCATCTCCTTCCATTCATAATGTCACAATTTCACATTGAACATAAGAGATTGGAGCAGGAGTCAGCCATTCAGCCCTTTGTGCCTGCTCTGCCATTCATGTATCATATCTAATCTTCTACTTTAATACCATTTTCTTGCACTATCCCCATATTCCTTGATGCTTTCAATATGTAGAAATCTATCGATCTCGGTCTTAAACATACTCAACGACTGAGCCTCCACAGCTCTCTGTGGCAGAGTATTCCAAAGGTTCACCACCATTTGAGGAAAGAAATTCCACCTCCTCTCAGTCCTAAATGGTCTGCCCCTTAATCTGAGATTGTGTCCCCTGGTTCTGAACTCCCCAGCCAGGGGAAACATCCTTCCTGCATCTACCCTGTCCAGCCCTGAAAGAATTTTGGGTGTTTGAATGAGATCACCTCTCATTCTTCTAAACTCCATGGAATAAAGGTCCAGTCTATTTAATCTTTCCTCATAGGACAATCCCTCTATCCCAGAAATTTGTAAAACCTTTGCTGCACTCCCTCTATGGCAAGTATTTCTTTCCTGAATAAAGAGACCAAAACTGCACACAGTACTCCAGGTGCAGTATCACCGAGCCTCTATATAATTGCTGTAAGACAGCTTCACTCCGATACTCAAATCCTCTTGTAATGAAGGCCAACATACCATTTGCCTTCTTACTTGCTTGCTGTACCTGCATGTCAGTTTTCAGTCACTCATGAACAAGGACACCCAATTCCCTTTGAAGTTCAACACTTCCCAGACTCTCACCATTAAGAAATACTCTGTTTTTCCTCACATTTCTCCACATTGTATTCCATCTGCCTAATTTTTGCCCCCTTGCTTAGCCTCTCCAAATCCCCTTGAAGCATCTTTGCATCCTCCTCACAACTCACAATTCCACCTAGTTTTGTGTCATCTGCAAGCTAGGAAATATTACATTTAATCCCCACATCCAAATCATTGATATAGATTATGAATAGCTGGGGCCCAAGCATTGATCTTTGTCGTACCCCACTAGTCACAGCCTGCCCATTTATTCCTACTCTCTGTTTTCTGTCCATTAATCAGTTCTTAATCCATGAAGTACATTCCCCCAATCCCATGTGTTCTAATTTTGTTTACTAACCTCTTGTGTGGGACCTTATCAAAAGCTTTCTGTAAATCTAAATATATCACCTCCACCAGTTCTCCCTTATCTATTTTGCCAGTTACCCTTTCATAAATCCATGTTGACTCTGCCCAATCCGACCATTATTTTCTAAGTGCCCTGTTATCACATCCTTTATTATAGATTCTAGCATTTTCTCTAAACTGATATTAGGTTAACAGGTCTATAGTTCCCAGTTTTCTCTCTCCCCCCTTTCTTAAATAGTGGGGTTACATTTGCCACCTTTCAATCTGCAGGAAGCATTCCAGAGTCTATGGAATTTTGAAAGATGACCACCAATGCATCTGTTATCTCTACAGCCACCTCTTTCAACACTCTGGGATGTAGATCATTAGGTCCAGGGGATTTATCTACTTTAAGTCCCATTAATTTCTCTAGTCCTTTTTTTTTTTACAAATATTAATATCTTGCAGTTCCTCCTTTATACTAGTCCCTTAATTCTCCATTATTTCTAGGAGGTTTTTAGTATTTTTCTGTGTGAAGACAGACACAAAGTATTTGTTTAGTTTCTCTGCCATTTCCTTATTCCCCATTCTTCCTGACTCCACTTGTAATGTCCCCACATTTTTCTTTGCTAATCTTTTCCTTTTTTACATACCTATAGAAGCTTTTACATTCTGTTTTTATGTTTCTCGCTAGTTTATCTCATTCTATTTTGCCTTTCTTAGTCCTCCTTTTCAGAATTCTAAAATGCTCCTAATCCTCAGGCTTACCATTTTTTGGGCAACTTTATATGTCTCTTCCTTTGCTCGAATGATTTATAATGATTTAATGATTTTATAATGATTCTTTGCTCTTGATTTATTTTGTTAGTCATGGTTGGAATACTTTTCTTGCTGGGTTTTTCTGCATTAAAGGAATGTATTTTTGTTGTAAACTATGTATTAGTTCTTTAAATGTTAGCCATTGCCTGTCTACCATCATACCTTTAAACGTAGTTTCCCAATCCACCATAGCCAATTTGCCCCTTATTTGTTCCTTTGCTTAGATTTAAGACCCTCGTTTCTGATTGAACTACATCACTTTCAAACTTAATGTAAAATTGTACCATATTATGGTCACTCTTTACTAAAGGCTTTTTTGCAACAAGATTATTAATTCGCCCTTTTTCATTGCACAATGCCAGATATAAAATAGCCCATTCCCGCGCTGGTTCCTCAACATACTGTTCTAGAAAACTATCTCACATACATTCCAAGAATTTGTCCCCCACAACATTAGAACTAATAAAGTTTACCCAGTCAATATGTAGATTCAAATCCCCCATGATTACTGCATTAACCTTGTTACAAGCACTTCTAATTTCCTGATTTATATTGTGATTTACATTACCATTGCTCTTTGGTGGCCTATAAACAACTCCCACCAATGTTTTCTGCTCCTTGCTGTTCCTTAGTTCACCCAAACTGATTGTACGTCTTGATCTTTAGAACTAAGGTCATCTCTCACTACAGTACTAATGCCCTCTTTAATTAGCAGAGCTATCCCATCACCTTTTACCAGCTTTCTGTCCTTCCTGAATGTCACGTACTGTTGGATATCAGGTCCCAGCTTTGATTTCCTTGTCGCCACATCTCTGTAATGACTATCAGGTCACACATATGAATTTCTGAGCTGACAATTCATCTGTTCTGAAGAAGGGTCACTGACCTGAAACATTAACTCTGCTTCTCTCTCCACAGCTGCTGCCAGACCTGCTGAGTATTTCCAGCATTTCTTGTTTGTGTTTCAGATTTCCAGTATCTGCAGTATTTTGCTTTTATTCATCTGTTTTATTGTGAATTCTGTGGGCACTCACATACAGAGCCCTTCATTCAGTTTTTTTTTTACTGTTTTTGCAAACTCTCGCCCTATCTGCTGACACAGTCTTAAGTTTGCAATCACTGCCCCTTTCTGCCATACTCTGATTATCATTACCTTTATTGCTATCTTGATCTATTGCCTTGTCATTTACCTTTAATTTGCTCAATCTTCTCCTACGTGATCCCTTCAGCCCTCTATTTAGTTTAAAGCCCTCTCTACTTTACTAGTTCTATGCTAGAATACTGGTCCCAGCACGGTTCAGGTGCAGGAGGGGAGCGGGGGCTGGGGGAGGGGTCGGGTCTGGGGGAGGGGTGCGGGGGCTGGGGGAGGGGTCGGGTTTGGGGGAAGGGTACGGGGGCTGGGGGAGGGGTTCGGTCTGGGGGAGGGGTGCGGGGGCTGGGGGAGGCGTAGGGTTTGGGGGAAGGGTGCAGGGGCCGGGGGAGGGTTCGGGTCTTGGGGAAGGGTGCGGGTGGTGGGGGAGGGGTCGCGTTTGGGGGAAGGGTGCGGGAGCTGGGGGAGGGGTTTGGTTTGGGGGGTGGGTGCAGGGGCTGGGGGAGGGGTTGGGTTTGGGGGAAGGGTGCGGGGGCTGGGGGAGGGGTTGGGTTTGGGGGAAGGGTGCAGGGGCTGGGGGAGGGGTTGGATTTGGGGGAAGGGTGCGGGGGCTGGGGGAGGGGTCGGGTTTGGGGGAAGGGTGCGGGGGCTGGGGGAGGGGTTGGGTTTGGGGGAAGGGTGCAGGGGCTGGGGGAGGGGTTGGGTTTGGGGGAGGGGTGTGGGGCCTGGAGGAGGGGTTCGGTCTGGGGGAGGGGTGCAGGGGCTGGAGGAGGTGTCGGGTTTGGGGGAAGGGTGCGGGTGCCGGGGGAGGAGTCGGGTTTGGGGGAGGGGAGCGGGGCCTGGAGGAGGGGTTCGGTCTGGGGGAGGGGTGCAGGGGCTGGTGGAGGGGTCGGGTTTGGGGGAAGGGGAGCGGGAGGGTTTGGGTCCATGCCCCATTGTCTCCGATCTGATTTGTTTAAGCCACCCCTGTTTCTGCAGGAAACTTTATCTCCTTTGGAGGGAAGGATCTGTCCCTCGGAGACTACACCACTACCTGGAAGATCCAGAAGAAGCTGGCGCACAGTGCGATACAGTGGAGTCGTGGCAGGGCCCTCGAGCCTGTGGTGGTACGAGAGGCTCAGAAACTGTGTGAGGTACCAGCTGGAAATGTTCGAATGTAGAGACAGGGTAGAGGGTCAACTGAGGGCTGAGGAGGAAGTGTGAAACCATAGAGGGAGATCGATTACCTCAAGGACTGCTGTGCACCATGGATCAGTGCTTCCATTACTGTCTCAGGGTACCTCCTGTTAGGAATCAATGCCAGCCTTAACAGCGAGACCCACAATCTAAGAATAAATCTTTCCCAATGGTGCTGGATGAGACAAAGTTTAACAATTCAGCTTGATAGAGAAGATGAACAGGGTTTAATCACTGTTTGCAGACACAGTCAGCAAGTACAATCCAGGGGCAGGGTTTAATCACACTGTGAGGACACTGTCTGTCAGTACAGTCTATGGGCAGGGTTTAATCACACTGTGCGGACACTGTCTGTCAGTACAGTCCATGGGCAGGGTTTAATCACACTGTGCGGACACTGTCTGTCAGTACAATCCAGGGGCAGGGTTTAATCACACTGTGAGGACACTGTCTGTCAGTACAGTCTATGGGCAGGGTTTAATCACACTGTGCGGACACTGTCTGTCAGTACAGTCTATGGGCAGGGTTTAATCACACTGTGAGGACACTGTCTGTCAGTACAGTCCAGGGGCAGGGTTTAATCACACTGTGAGGACACTGTCTGTCAGTACAGTCTATGGGCAGGGTTTAATCACACTGTGAGGACACTGTCTGTCAGTACAGGCCATGGGCAGGGTTTAATCACACTGTGAGGACACTGTCTGTCAGTACAGTCCATGGGCAGGGTTTAATCACACTGTGAGGACACTGTCTGTCAGTACAGTCCATGGGCAGGGTTTAATCACACTGTGAGGACACTGTCTGTCAGTACAGTCCATGGGCAGGGTTTAATCACACTGTGAGGACACTGTCTGTCAGTACAGTCCATGGGCAGGGTTTAATCACACTGTGAGGACACTGTCTGTCAGTACAGTCCATGGGCAGGGTTTAATCACACTGTGAGGACACTGTCTGTCAGTACAGTCTATGGGCAGGGTTTAATCACACTGTGAGGACACTGTCTGTCAGTACAGTCCATGGGCAGGGTTTAATCACACTGTGCGGACACTGTCTGTCAGTACAGTCTATGGGCAGGGTTTAATCACACTGTGAGGACACTGTCTGTCAGTACAGTCCATGGGCTGGGTTTAATCACACTGTGAGGACACTGTCTGTCAGTACAGTCCATGGGCAGGGTTTAATCACACTGTGAGGACACTGTCTGTCAGTACAATCCATGGGCAGGGTTTAATCACACTGTGAGGACACTGTCTGTCAGTACAGTCCATGGGCAGGGTTTAATCTCACTGTGCGGACACTGTCTGTCAGTACAGTCCATGGGCAGGGTTTAATCACACCGTGCGTGCACTGTCTGTCAGTACAGTCCACGGGCAGGGTTTAATCACACTGTGCGGACACTGTCTGTCAGTACAGTCCATGGGCAGGGTTTAATCACACTGTGAGGACACTGTCTGTCAGTACAGTCCATGGGCAGGGTTTAATCACACTGTGCGGACACTGTCTGTCAGTACAGTCCATGGGCAGTGTTTAATCACACTGTGAGGACACTGTCTGTCAGTACAGTCTATGGGCAGGGTTTAATCACACTGTGAGGACACTGTCTGTCAGTACAGTCCATGGGCAGGGTTTAATCACACCGTGCGTGCACTGTCTGTCAGTACAGTCCATGGGCAGGGTTTAATTACACTGTGCGGACACTATCTGTCAGTACAGTCCATGGGCAGGGTTTAATCACACTGTGAGGACACTGTCTGTCAGTACAGTCCATGGGCAGGGTTTAATCACACTGTGAGGACACTGTCTGTCAGTACAGTCCATGGGCAGGGTTTAATCACACTGTGAGGACACTGTCTGTCAGTACAGTCCATGGGCAGGGTTTAATCACACTGCGAGGACACTGTCTGTCAGTACAGTCCATGGGCAGGGTTTAATCACACTGTGCGGACACTGTCTGTCAGTACAGTCCATGGGCAGGGTTTAATCACACTGTGAGGAGACTGTCTGTCAGTACAGTCCATGCGCAGGGTTTAATCACGCTGTGCGGACACTGTCTGTCAGTACAGTCCATGGGCAGGGTTTAATCACACTGTGCGGACACTGTCTGTCAGTACAGTCCATGGGCAGGGTTTAATCACACTGTGAGGACACTGTCTGTCAGTACAGTCCATGGGCAGGGTTTAATCACACTGTGAGGACACTGTCTGTCAGTACAGTCCATGGGCAGGGTTTAATCACACTGTGCGGACACTGTCTGTCAGTACAGTCCATGGGCAGGGTTTAATCACACTGTGAGGACACTGTCTGTCAGTACAGTCCATGGGCAGGGTTTAATCACACTGTGAGGACACTGTCTGTCAGTACAGTCCATGGGCAGGGTTTAATCACACTGTGCGTGCACTGTCTGTCAGTACAGTCCATGGGCAGGGTTTAATCACACTGTGCGGATACTGCCTGTCAGTACAATCCAGGGGCAGGGTTTAACCACACTTTGCGGACACTGTCTGTCAGTACAGTCCATGGGCAGGGTTTAATCACACTTTGCGGACACTGCCTGTCAGTACAGTCTATGGGCAGGGTTTAACCACACTTTGCGGACACTGTCTGTCAGTACAGTCTATGGGCAGGATTTAATCACACTGTGAGGACACTGTCTGTCAGTACAGTCCATGGGCAGGGTTTAATCACACTGTGAGGACACTGTCTGTCAGTACAGTCCACGGGCAGGGTTTAATCACACTGTGAGGACACTGTCTATCAGTACAGTCCATGGGCAGGGTTTAACCACACATTGCGGACACTGTCTGTCAGTACAGTCCACGGGCAGGGTTTAATCACACTTTGCGGACACTGTCTGTCAGTACAGTCCACGGGCAGGGTTTAATCACACTGTGAGGACACTGTCTGTCAGTACAGTCCATGGGCAGGGTTTAATCACACTGTGAGGACACTGTCTGTCAGTACAGTCCATGGGCAGGGTTTAATCACACTGTGAGGACACTGTCTGTCCGTGCAGTCCATGGGCAGGGTTTAATCACACTGTGAGGACACTGTCTGTCAGTACAGTCCACGGGCAGGGTTTAATCACACTGTGAGGACACTGTCTGTCAGTACAGTCCACGGGCAGGGTTTAATCACACTGTGAGGACACTGTCTGTCAGTACAGTCCATGGGCAGGGTTTAATCACACTGTGCGGACACTGTCTGTCAGTACAGTCCATGGGCAGGGTTTAATCACACTGTGCGGACACTGTCTGTCAGTACAGTCCATGGGCAGGGTTTAATCACACTGTGAGGACACTGTCTGTCAGTACAGTCCAGGGGCAGGGTTTAATCACACTGTGAGGACACTGTCTGTCAGTACAGTCCATGGGCAGGGTTTAATCACACTGTGAGGACACTGCCTGTCAGTACAGTCCAGGGGCAGGGTTTAATCACACTGTGCGGACACTGTCTGTCAGTACAGTCCATGGGCAGGGTTTAATCACACTGTGCGGACACTGTCTGTCAGTACAGTCCATGGGCAGGGTTTAATCACACTGTGCGGACACTGTCTGTCAGTACAGTCCATGGGCAGGGTTTAATCACACTGAGCGGACACTGTCTGTCAGTACAGTCCATGGGCAGGGTTTAATCACACTGTGCGGACACTGTCTGTCAGTACAGTCCATGGGCAGGGTTTAATCACACTGTGCGGACACTGTCTGTCAGTACAGTCCATGGGCAGGGTTTAATCACACTGTGAGGACACTGTCTGTCAGTACAGTCCATGGGCAGGGTTTAATCACACTGTGAGGACACTGTCTGTCAGTACAGTCCATGGGCAGGGTTTAATCACACTGTGAGGACACTATCTGTCAGTACAGTCCACGGGCAGGGTTTAATCACACTGTGAGGACACTGTCTGTCAGTACAGTCCATGGGCAGGGTTTAATCACACTGTGCGGACACTGTCTGTCAGTACAGTCCATGGGCAGGGTTTAATCACACTGTGCGGACACTGTCTGTCAGTACAGTCCATGGGCAGGGTTTAATCACACTGTGCGGACACTGTCTGTCAGTACAGTCCATGGGCAGGGTTTAATCACACTGTGCGGACACTGTCTGTCAGTACAGTCCATGGGCAGGGTTTAATCACACTGTGAGGACACTGTCTGTCAGTACAGTCCATGGGCAGGGTTTAATCACACTGTGAGGACACTGTCTGTCAGTACAGTCCATGGGCAGGGTTTAATCACACTGTGAGGACACTGTCTGTCAGTACAGTCCATGGGCAGGGTTTAATCACACTGTGCGGACACTGTCTGTCAGTACAGTCCATGGGCAGGGTTTAATCACACTGTGAGGACACTGTCTGTCAGTACAGTCCATGGGCAGGGTTTAATCACACTGTGAGGACACTGTCTGTCAGTACAGTCCATGGGCAGGGTTTAATCACACTGTGCGTGCACTGTCTGTCAGTACAGTCCATGGGCAGGGTTTAATCACACTGTGCGGATACTGCCTGTCAGTACAATCCAGGGGCAGGGTTTAACCACACTTTGCGGACACTGTCTGTCAGTACAGTCCATGGGCAGGGTTTAATCACACTTTGCGGACACTGCCTGTCAGTACAGTCTATGGGCAGGGTTTAACCACACTTTGCGGACACTGTCTGTCAGTACAGTCTATGGGCAGGATTTAATCACACTGTGAGGACACTGTCTGTCAGTACAGTCCATGGGCAGGGTTTAATCACACTGTGAGGACACTGTCTGTCAGTACAGTCCACGGGCAGGGTTTAATCACACTGTGAGGACACTGTCTATCAGTACAGTCCATGGGCAGGGTTTAACCACACATTGCGGACACTGTCTGTCAGTACAGTCCACGGGCAGGGTTTAATCACACTTTGCGGACACTGTCTGTCAGTACAGTCCATGGGCAGGGTTTAATCACACTGTGAGGACACTGTCTGTCAGTACAGTCCATGGGCAGGGTTTAATCACACTGTGAGGACACTGTCTGTCAGTACAGTCCATGGGCAGGGTTTAATCACACTGTGAGGACACTGGCTGTCCGTGCAGTCCATGGGCAGGGTTTAATCACACTGTGAGGACACTGTCTGTCAGTACAGTCCACGGGCAGGGTTTAATCACACTGTGAGGACACTGTCTGTCAGTACAGTCCACGGGCAGGGTTTAATCACAGTGTGAGGACACTGTCTGTCAGTACAGTCCATGGGCAGGGTTTAATCACACTGTGCGGACACTGTCTGTCAGTACAGTCCATGGGCAGGGTTTAATCACACTGTGCGGACACTGTCTGTCAGTACAGTCCATGGGCAGGGTTTAATCACACTGTGAGGACACTGTCTGTCAGTACAGTCCAGGGGCAGGGTTTAATCACACTGTGAGGACACTGTCTGTCAGTACAGTCCATGGGCAGGAATTAATCACACTGTGAGGACACTGCCTGTCAGTACAGTCCAGGGGCAGGGTTTAATCACACTGTGCGGACACTGTCTGTCAGTACAGTCCATGGGCAGGGTTTAATCACACTGTGCGGACACTGTCTGTCAGTACAGTCCATGGGCAGGGTTTAATCACACTGTGCGGACACTGTCTGTCAGTACAGTCCATGGGCAGGGTTTAATCACACTGAGCGGACACTGTCTGTCAGTACAGTCCATGGGCAGGGTTTAATCACACTGTACGGACACTGTCTGTCAGTACAGTCCATGGGCAGGGTTTAATCACACTGTGCGGACACTGTCTGTCAGTACAGTCCATGGGCAGGGTTTAATCACACTGTGAGGACACTGTCTGTCAGTACAGTCCATGGGCAGGGTTTAATCACACTGTGAGGACACTGTCTGTCAGTACAGTCCATGGGCAGGGTTTAATCACACTGTGAGGACACTATCTGTCAGTACAGTCCACGGGCAGGGTTTAATCACACTGTGAGGACACTGTCTGTCAGTACAGTCCATGGGCAGGGTTTAATCACACTGTGCGGACAGTGTCTGTCAGTACAGTCCATGGGCAGGGTTTAATCACACTGTGCGGACACTGTCTGTCAGTACAGTCCATGGGCAGGGTTTAATCACACTGTGCGGACACTGTCTGTTAGTACAGTCCATGGGCAGGGTTTAATCACACTGTGAGGACACTGTCTGTCAGTACAGTCCATGGGCAGGGTTTAATCACACTGTGAGGACACTGTCTGTCAGTACAGTCCATGGGCAGGGTTTAATCACACTGTGCGTGCACTGTCTGTCAGTACAGTCCATGGGCAGGGTTTAATCACACTGTGCGGATACTGCCTGTCAGTACAATCCAGGGGCAGGGTTTAACCACACTTTGCGGACACTGTCTGTCAGTACAGTCCATGGGCAGGGTTTAATCACACTTTGCGGACACTGCCTGTCAGTGCAGTCTATGGGCAGGGTTTAACCACACTTTGCGGACACTGTCTGTCAGTACAGTCTATGGGCAGGATTTAATCACACTGTGAGGACACTGTCTGTCAGTACAGTCCATGGGCAGGGTTTAATCACACTGTGAGGACACTGTCTGTCAGTACAGTCCACGGGCAGGGTTTAATCACACTGTGAGGACACTGTCTATCAGTACAGTCCATGGGCAGGGTTTAACCACACATTGCGGACACTGTCTGTCAGTACAGTCCACGGGCAGGGTTTAATCACACTTTGCGGACACTGTCTGTCAGTACAGTCCACGGGCAGGGTTTAATCACACTGTGAGGACACTGTCTGTCAGTACAGTCCATGGGCAGGGTTTAATCACACTGTGAGGACACTGTCTGTCAGTACAGTCCATGGGCAGGGTTTAATCACACTGTGAGGACACTGTCTGTCCGTGCAGTCCATGGGCAGGATTTAATCACACTGTGAGGACACTGTCTGTCAGTACAGTCCATGGGCAGGGTTTAATCACACTGTGAGGACACTGTCTGTCAGTACAGTCCACGGGCAGGGTTTAATCACACTGTGAGGACACTGTCTATCAGTACAGTCCATGGGCAGGGTTTAACCACACATTGCGGACACTGTCTGTCAGTACAGTCCACGGGCAGGGTTTAATCACACTTTGCGGACACTGTCTGTCAGTACAGTCCACGGGCAGGGTTTAATCACACTGTGAGGACACTGTCTGTCAGTACAGTCCATGGGCAGGGTTTAATCACACTGTGAGGACACTGTCTGTCAGTACAGTCCATGGGCAGGGTTTAATCACACTGTGAGGACACTGTCTGTCCGTGCAGTCCATGGGCAGGGTTTAATCACACTGTGAGGACACTGTCTGTCAGTACAGTCCACGGGCAGGTTTTAATCACACTGTGAGGACACTGTCTGTCAGTACAGTCCACGGGCAGGGTTTAATCACACTGTGAGGACACTGTCTGTCAGTACAGTCCATGGGCAGGGTTTAATCACACTGTGCGGACACTGTCTGTCAGTACAGTCCATGGGCACGGTTTAATCACACTGTGCGGACACTGTCTGTCAGTACAGTCCATGGGCAGGGTTTAATCACACTGTGCGGACACTGTCTGTTAGTACAGTCCATGGGCAGGGTTTAATCACACTGTGAGGACACTGTCTGTCAGTACAGTCCATGGGCAGGGTTTAATCACATTGCGAGGACACTGTCTGTCAGTACAGTCCATGGGCAGGGTTTAATCACACTGTGAGGACACTGTCTGTCAGTACAGTCTATGGGCAGGGTTTAATCACACTGTGCGGACACTGTCTGTCAGTACAGTCCAGGGGCAGGGTTTAATCACACTGTGAGGACACTGTCTGTCAGTACAGTCTATGGGCAGGGTTTAATCACACTGTGCGGACACTGTCTGTCAGTACAGTCCATGGGCAGGGTTTAATCACACTGTGAGGACACTGTCTGTCAGTACAGTCCATGGGCAGGGTTTAATCACACTGTGAGGACACTGTCTGTCAGTACAGTCCATGGGCAGGGTTTAATCACACTGTGAGGACACTGTCTGTCAGTACAGTCCATGGGCAGGGTTTAATCACACTGTGAGGACACTGTCTGTCAGTACAGTCCATGGGCAGGGTTTAATCACACTGTGAGGACACTGTCTGTCAGTACAGTCCATGGGCAGGGTTTAATCACACTGTGAGGACACTGTCTGTCAGTACAGTCTATGGGCAGGGTTTAATCACACTGTGAGGACACTGTCTGTCAGTACAGTCCATGGGCAGGGTTTAATCACACTGTGCGGACACTGTCTGTCAGTACAGTCTATGGGCAGGGTTTAATCACACTGTGAGGACACTGTCTGTCAGTACAGTCCATGGGCAGGGTTTAATCACACTGTGAGGACACTGTCTGTCAGTACAGTCCATGGGCAGGGTTTAATCACACTGTGAGGACACTGTCTGTCAGTACAATCCATGGGCAGGGTTTAATCACACTGTGAGGACACTGTCTGTCAGTACAGTCCATGGGCAGGGTTTAATCTCACTGTGCGGACACTGTCTGTCAGTACAGTCCATGGGCAGGGTTTAATCACACCGTGCGTGCACTGTCTGTCAGTACAGTCCACGGGCAGGGTTTAATCACACTGTGCGGACACTGTCTGTCAGTACAGTCCATGGGCAGGGTTTAATCACACTGTGAGGACACTGTCTGTCAGTACAGTCCATGGGCAGGGTTTAATCACACTGTGCGGACACTGTCTGTCAGTACAGTCCATGGGCAGGGTTTAATCACACTGTGAGGACACTGTCTGTCAGTACAGTCTATGGGCAGGGTTTAATCACACTGTGAGGACACTGTCTGTCAGTACAGTCCATGGGCAGGGTTTAATCACACCGTGCGTGCACTGTCTGTCAGTACAGTCCATGGGCAGGGTTTAATCACACTGTGCGGACACTATCTGTCAGTACAGTCCATGGGCAGGGTTTAATCACACTGTGAGGACACTGTCTGTCAGTACAGTCCATGGGCAGGGTTTAATCACACTGTGAGGACACTGTCTGTCAGTACAGTCCATGGGCAGGGTTTAATCACACTGTGAGGACACTGTCTGTCAGTACAGTCCATGGGCAGGGTTTAATCACACTGCGAGGACACTGTCTGTCAGTACAGTCCATGGGCAGGGTTTAATCACACTGTGCGGACACTGTCTGTCAGTACAGTCCATGGGCAGGGTTTAATCACACTGTGAGGAGACTGTCTGTCAGTACAGTCCATGCGCAGGGTTTAATCACGCTGTGCGGACACTGTCTGTCAGTACAGTCCATGGGCAAGGTTTAATCACACTGTGCGGACACTGTCTGTCAGTACAGTCCATGGGCAGGGTTTAATCACACTGTGAGGACACTGTCTGTCAGTACAGTCCATGGGCAGGGTTTAATCACACTGTGAGGACACTGTCTGTCAGTACAGTCCATGGGCAGGGTTTAATCACACTGTGCGGACACTGTCTGTCAGTACAGTCCATGGGCAGGGTTTAATCACACTGTGAGGACACTGTCTGTCAGTACAGTCCATGGGCAGGGTTTAATCACACTGTGAGGACACTGTCTGTCAGTACAGTCCATGGGCAGGGTTTAATCACACTGTGCGTGCACTGTCTGTCAGTACAGTCCATGGGCAGGGTTTAATCACACTGTGCGGATACTGCCTGTCAGTTCAATCCAGGGGCAGGGTTTAACCACACTTTGCGGACACTGTCTGTCAGTACAGTCCATGGGCAGGGTTTAATCACACTTTGCGGACACTGCCTGTCAGTACAGTCTATGGGCAGGGTTTAACCACACTTTGCGGACACTGTCTGTCAGTACAGTCTATGGGCAGGATTTAATCACACTGTGAGGACACTGTCTGTCAGTACAGTCCATGGGCAGGGTTTAATCACACTGTGAGGACACTGTCTGTCAGTACAGTCCACGGGCAGGGTTTCATCACACTGTGAGGACACTGTCTATCAGTACAGTCCATGGGCAGGGTTTAACCACACATTGCGGACACTGTCTGTCAGTACAGTCCACGGGCAGGGTTTAATCACACTTTGCGGACACTGTCTGTCAGTACAGTCCACGGGCAGGGTTTAATCACACTGTGAGGACACTGTCTGTCAGTACAGTCCATGGGCAGGGTTTAATCACACTGTGAGGACACTGTCTGTCAGTACAGTCCATGGGCAGGGTTTAATCACACTGTGAGGACACTGTCTGTCCGTGCAGTCCATGGGCAGGGTTTAATCACACTGTGAGGACACTGTCTGTCAGTACAGTCCACGGGCAGGGTTTAATCACACTGTGAGGACACTGTCTGTCAGTACAGTCCACGGGCAGGGTTTAATCACACTGTGAGGACACTGTCTGTCAGTACAGTCCATGGGCAGGGTTTAATCACACTGTGCGGACACTGTCTGTCAGTACAGTCCATGGGCAGGGTTTAATCACACTGTGCGGACACTGTCTGTCAGTACAGTCCATGGGCAGGGTTTAATCACACTGTGAGGACACTCTCTGTCAGTACAGTCCAGGGGCAGGGTTTAATCACACTGTGAGGACACTGTCTGTCAGTACAGTCCATGGGCAGGGTTTAATCACACTGTGAGGACACTGCCTGTCAGTACAGTCCAGGGGCAGGGTTTAATCACACTGTGCGGACACTGTCTGTCAGTACAGTCCATGGGCAGGGTTTAATCACACTGTGCGGACACTGTCTGTCAGTACAGTCCATGGGCAGGGTTTAATCACACTGTGCGGACACTGTCTGTCAGTACAGTCCATGGGCAGGGTTTAATCACACTGAGCGGACACTGTCTGTCAGTACAGTCCATGGGCAGGGTTTAATCACACTGTGCGGACACTGTCTGTCAGTACAGTCCATGGGCAGGGTTTAATCACACTGTGCGGACACTGTCTGTCAGTACAGTCTATGGGCAGGGTTTAATCACACTGTGAGGACACTGTCTGTCAGTACAGTCCATGGGCAGGGTTTAATCACACTGTGAGGACACTGTCTGTCAGTACAGTCCATGGGCAGGGTTTAATCACACTGTGAGGACACTATCTGTCAGTACAGTCCACGGGCAGGGTTTAATCACACTGTGAGGACACTGTCTGTCAGTACAGTCCATGGGCAGGGTTTAATCACACTGTGCGGACACTGTCTGTCAGTACAGTCCATGGGCAGGGTTTAATCACACTGTGCGGACACTGTCTGTCAGTACAGTCCATGGGCAGGGTTTAATCACACTGTGCGGACACTGTCTGTCAGTACAGTCCATGGGCAGGGTTTAATCACACTGTGAGGACACTGTCTGTCAGTACAGTCCATGGGCAGGGTTTAATCACACTGCGAGGACACTGTCTGTCAGTACAGTCCATGGGCAGGGTTTAATCACACTGCGCGGACACTGTCTGTCAGTACAGTCCATGGGCAGGGTTTAATCACACTGTGAGGACACTGTCTGTCAGTACAGTCCATGGGCAGGGTTTAATCACACTGTGCGGACACTGTCTGTCAGTACAGTCCATGGGCAGGGTTTAATCACACTGTGCGGACACTGTCTGTCAGTACAGTCCATGGGCAGGGTTTAATCACACTGTGAGGACACTGTCTGTCAGTACAGTCCATGGGCAGGGTTTAATCACACTGTGCGGACACTGTCTGTCAGTACAGTCCATGGGCAGGGTTTAATCACACTGTGCGGACACTGTCTGTCAGGACAGTCCATGGGCAGGGTTTAATCACACTGTGAGGACACTGTCTGTCAGTACAGTCCATGGGCAGGGTTTAATCACACTGTGCGGACACTGTCTGTCAGTACAGTCCATGGGCAGGGTTTAATCACACTGTGAGGACACTGTCTGTCAGTACAGTCCATGGGCAGGGTTTAATCACACTGTGCGGACACTGTCTGTCAGTACAGTCCATGGGCAGGGTTTAATCACACTGTGAGGACACTGTCTGTCAGTACAGTCCATGGGCAGGGTTTAATCACACTGTGAGGACACTGTCTGTCAGTACAGTCCATGGGCAGGGTTTAATCACACTGTGCGTGCACTGTCTGTCAGTACAGTCCATGGGCAGGGTTTAATCACACTGTGCGGATACTGCCTGTCAGTACAATCCAGGGGCAGGGTTTAACCACACTTTGCGGACACTGTCTGTCAGTACAGTCCATGGGCAGGGTTTAATCACACTTTGCGGACACTGCCTGTCAGTACAGTCTATGGGCAGAGTTTAACCACACTTTGCGGACACTGTCTGTCAGTACAGTCTATGGGCAGGATTTAATCACACTGTGAGGACACTGTCTGTCAGTACAGTCCATGGGCAGGGTTTAATCACACTGTGAGGACACTGTCTGTCAGTACAGTCCACGGGCAGGGTTTAATCACACTGTGAGGACACTGTCTATCAGTACAGTCCATGGGCAGGGTTTAACCACACATTGCGGACACTGTCTGTCAGTACAGTCCACGGGCAGGGTTTAATCACACTTTGCGGACACTGTCTGTCAGTACAGTCCACGGGCAGGGTTTAATCACACTGTGAGGACACTGTCTGTCAGTACAGTCCATGGGCAGGGTTTAATCACACTGTGAGGACACTGTCTGTCAGTACAGTCCATGGGCAGGGTTTAATCACACTGTGAGGACACTGTCTGTCCGTGCAGTCCATGGGCAGGGTTTAATCACACTGTGCGGACACTGTCTGTCAGTACAGTCCATGGGCAGGGTTTAATCACACTGTGCGGACACTGTCTGTCAGTACAGTCCATGGGCAGGGTTTAATCACACTGTGAGGACACTGTCTGTCAGTACAGTCCAGGGGCAGGGTTTAATCACACTGTGAGGACACTGTCTGTCAGTACAGTCCATGGGCAGGGTTTAATCACACTGTGAGGACACTGCCTGTCAGTACAGTCCAGGGGCAGGGTTTAATCACACTGTGCGGACACTGTCTGTCAGTACAGTCCATGGGCAGGGTTTAATCACACTGTGCGGACACTGTCTGTCAGTACAGTCCATGGGCAGGGTTTAATCACACTGTGCGGACACTGTCTGTCAGTACAGTCCATGGGCAGGGTTTAATCACACTGAGCGGACACTGTCTGTCAGTACAGTCCATGGGCAGGGTTTAATCACACTGTGCGGACACTGTCTGTCAGTACAGTCCATGGGCAGGGTTTAATCACACTGTGCGGACACTGTCTGTCAGTACAGTCCATGGGCAGGGTTTAATCACACTGTGCGGACACTGTCTGTCAGTACAGTCCATGGGCAGGGTTTAATCACACTGTGAGGACACTGTCTGTCAGTACAGTCCATGGGCAGGGTTTAATCACACTGTGCGGACACTGTCTGTCAGTACAGTCCATGGGCAGGGTTTAATCACACTGTGCGGACACTGTCTGTCAGGACAGTCCATGGGCAGGGTTTAATCACACTGTGAGGACACTGTCTGTCAGTACAGTCCATGGGCAGGGTTTAATCACACTGTGCGGACACTGTCTGTCAGTACAGTCCATGGGCAGGGTTTAATCACACTGTGAGGACACTGTCTGTCAGTACAGTCCATGGGCAGGGTTTAATCACACTGTGAGGACACTGTCTGTCAGTACAGTCCATGGGCAGGGTTTAATCACACTGTGCGGACACTGTCTGTCAGTACAGTCCATGGGCAGGGTTTAATCACACTGTGAGGACACTGTCTGTCAGTACAGTCCATGGGCAGGGTTTAATCACACTGTGAGGACACTGTCTGTCAGTACAGTCCATGGGCAGGGTTTAATCACACTGTGCGTGCACTGTCTGTCAGTACAGTCCATGGGCAGGGTTTAATCACACTGTGCGGATACTGCCTGTCAGTACAATCCAGGGGCAGGGTTTAACCACACTTTGCGGACACTGTCTGTCAGTACAGTCCATGGGCAGGGTTTAATCACACTTTGCGGACACAGCCTGTCAGTACAGTCTATGGGCAGAGTTTAACCACACTTTGCGGACACTGTCTGTCAGTACAGTCTATGGGCAGGATTTAATCACACTGTGAGGACACTGTCTGTCAGTACAGTCCATGGGCAGGGTTTAATCACACTGTGAGGACACTGTCTGTCAGTACAGTCCACGGGCAGGGTTTAATCACACTGTGAGGACACTGTCTATCAGTACAGTCCATGGGCAGGGTTTAACCACACATTGCGGACACTGTCTGTCAGTACAGTCCACGGGCAGGGTTTAATCACACTTTGCGGACACTGTCTGTCAGTACAGTCCACGGGCAGGGTTTAATCACACTGTGAGGACACTGTCTGTCAGTACAGTCCATGGGCAGGGTTTAATCACACTGTGAGGACACTGTCTGTCAGTACAGTCCATGGGCAGGGTTTAATCACACTGTGAGGACACTGTCTGTCCGTGCAGTCCATGGGCAGGGTTTAATCACACTGTGCGGACACTGTCTGTCAGTACAGTCCATGGGCAGGGTTTAATCACACTGTGCGGACACTGTCTGTCAGTACAGTCCATGGGCAGGGTTTAATCACACTGTGAGGACACTGTCTGTCAGTACAGTCCAGGGGCAGGGTTTAATCACACTGTGAGGACACTGTCTGTCAGTACAGTCCATGGGCAGGGTTTAATCACACTGTGAGGACACTGCCTGTCAGTACAGTCCAGGGGCAGGGTTTAATCACACTGTGCGGACACTGTCTGTCAGTACAGTCCATGGGCAGGGTTTAATCACACTGTGCGGACACTGTCTGTCAGTACAGTCCATGGGCAGGGTTTAATCACACTGTGCGGACACTGTCTGTCAGTACAGTCCATGGGCAGGGTTTAATCACACTGAGCGGACACTGTCTGTCAGTACAGTCCATGGGCAGGGTTTAATCACACTGTGCGGACACTGTCTGTCAGTACAGTCCATGGGCAGGGTTTAATCACACTGTGCGGACACTGTCTGTCAGTACAGTCCATGGGCAGGGTTTAATCACACTGTGAGGACACTGTCTGTCAGTACAGTCCATGGGCAGGGTTTAATCACACTGTGAGGACACTGTCTGTCAGTACAGTCCATGGGCAGGGTTTAATCACACTGTGAGGACACTATCTGTCAGTACAGTCCACGGGCAGGGTTTAATCACACTGTGAGGACACTGTCTGTCAGTACAGTCCATGGGCAGGGTTTAATCACACTGTGCGGACACTGTCTGTCAGTACAGTCCATGGGCAGGGTTTAATCACACTGTGCGGACACTGTCTGTCAGTACAGTCCATGGGCAGGGTTTAATCACACTGTGCGGACACTGTCTGTCAGTACAGTCCATGGGCAGGGTTTAATCACACTGTGAGGACACTGTCTGTCAGTACAGTCCATGGGCAGGGTTTAATCACACTGCGAGGACACTGTCTGTCAGTACAGTCCATGGGCAGGGTTTAATCACACTGCGCGGACACTGTCTGTCAGTACAGTCCATGGGCAGGGTTTAATCACACTGTGAGGACACTGTCTGTCAGTACAGTCCATGGGCAGGGTTTAATCACACTGTGCGGACACTGTCTGTCAGTACAGTCCATGGGCAGGGTTTAATCACACTGTGCGGACACTGTCTGTCAGTACAGTCCATGGGCAGGGTTTAATCACACTGTGAGGACACTGTCTGTCAGTACAGTCCATGGGCAGGGTTTAATCACACTGTGAGGACACTGTCTGTCAGTACAGTCCATGGGCAGGGTTTAATCACACTGTGCGGACACTGTCTGTCAGTACAGTCCATGGGAAGGGTTTAATCACACTGTGCGGACACTGCCTGTCAGTACAGTCCATGGGCAGGGTTTAATCACACTTTGCGGACACTGTCTGTCAGTACAGTCCATGGGCAGGGTTTAATCACACTTTGCGGACACTGCCTGTCAGTACAGTCTATGGGCAGGGTTTAACCACACTTTGCGGACACTGTCTGTCAGAACAGTCTATGGGCAGGATTTAATCTCACTGTGAGGACACTGTCTGTCAGTACAGTCCATGGGCAGGGTTTAATCACACTGTGAGGACACTGTCTGTCAGTACAGTCCACGGGCAGGGTTTAATCACATTTTGCGGACACTGTCTGTCAGTACAGTCTATGGGCAGGATTTAATCTCACTGTGAGGACACTGTCTGTCAGTACAGTCCATGGGCAGGGTTTAATCACACTGTGCGGACACTGTCTGTCAGTACAGTCCACGGGCAGGGTTTAATCACACTGTGAGGACACTGTCTCTCAGTACAGTCCACGGGCAGGGTTTAATCACACTGTGAGGACACTGTCTGTCAGTACAGTCCATGGGCAGGGTTTAATCACACTGTGAGGACACTGTCTGTCAGTACAGTCCAGGGGCAGGGTTTAATCACACTGTGAGGACACTGTCAGTACAGTCCATGGGCAGGGTTTAATCACACTGTGAGGACACTGCCTGTCAGTACAGTCCATGGGCAGGGTTTAATCACACTGTGCGGACACTGTCTGTCAGTACAGTCCATGGGCAGGGTTTAATCACACTGTGCGGACACTGTCTGTCAGTACAGTCCATGGGCAGGGTTTAATCACACTGAGCGGACACTGTCTGTCAGTACAGTCCATGGGCAGGGTTTAATCACACTGTGCGGACACTGTCTGTCAGTACAGTCCATGGGCAGGGTTTAATCACACTGTGCGGACACTGTCTGTCAGTACAGTCCATGGGCAGGGTTTAATCACACTGTGAGGACACTGTCTGTCAGTACAGTCCATGGGCAGGGTTTAATCACACTGTGAGGACACTGTCTGTCAGTACAGTCCATGGGCAGGGTTTAATCACACTGTGAGGACACTATCTGTCAGTACAGTCCACGGGCAGGGTTTAATCACACTGTGAGGACACTGTCTGTCAGTACAGTCCATGGGCAGGGTTTAATCACACTGTGCGGACACTGTCTGTCAGTACAGTCCATGGGCAGGGTTTAATCACACTGTGCGGACACTGTCTGTCAGTACAGTCCATGGGCAGGGTTTAATCACACTGTGCGGACACTGTCTGCCAGTACAGTCCATGGGCAGGGTTTAATCACACTGTGCGGACACTGCCTGTCAGTACAGTCCAGGGGCAGGGTTTAATCACACTGTGCGGACACTGTCTGTCAGTACAGTCCATGGGCAGGGTTTAATCACACTGTGAGGACACTGTCTGTCAGTACAGTCCATGGGCATGGTTTAATCACACTGTGCGGACACTGTCTGTCAGTACAGTCCATGGGCAGGGTTTAATCACACTGTGAGGACACTGTCTGTCAGTACAGTCCATGGGCAGGGTTTAATCACACTGTGAGGACACTGTCTGTCAGTACAGTCCATGGGCAGGGTTTAATCACACTGTGAGGACACTATCTGTCAGTACAGTCCACGGGCAGGGTTTAATCACACTGTGAGGACACTGTCTGTCAGCACAGTCCATGGGCAGGGTTTAATCACACTGTGCGGACACTGTATGTCAGTACAGTCCATGGGCAGGGTTTAATCACACTGTGCGGACACTGTCTGTCAGTACAGTCCATGGGCAGGGTTTAATCACACTGTGCGGACACTGTCTGCCAGTACAGTCCATGGGCAGGGTTTAATCACACTGTGCGGACACTGTCTATCAGTACAGTCCAGGGGCAGGGTTTAATCACACTGTGAGGACACTGTCTGTCAGTACAGTCCAGGGGCAGGGTTTAATCACACTGTGAGGACACTGTCTGTCAGTACAGTCCATGGGCAGGGTTTAATCACACTGTGCGGACACTGTCTGTCAGTACAGTCCACGGGCAGGGTTTAATCACACTCTGCGGACACTGTCTGTCAGTAGAGTCCATGGGCAGGGTTTAATCACACTGCGAGGACACTGTCTGTCAGTACAGTCCACGGGCAGGGTTTAATCACACTCTGCGGAGACTGTCTGTCAGTACAGTCCATGGGCAGGGTTTAATCACACTGTGAGGACACTGTCTGTCAGTACAGTCCATGGGCAGGGTTTAATCACACTGAGCGGACACTGTCTGTCAGTACAGTCCATGGGCAGGGTTTAATCACACTGTGCGGACACTATCTGTCAGTACAGTCCACGGGCAGGGTTTAATCACACTGTGAGGACACTGTCTGTCAGTACAGTCCATGGGCAGGGTTTAATCACACTGTGCGGACACTGTCTGTCAGTACAGTCCATGGGCAGGGTTTAATCACACTGTGCGGACACTATCTGTCAGTACAGTCCACGGGCAGGGTTTAATCACACTGTGAGGACACTGTCTGTCAGTACAGTCCATGGGCAGGGTTTAATCACACTGTGAGGACACTGTCTGTCAGTACAGTCCATGGGCAGGGTTTAATCACACTGTGAGGACACTGTCTGTCAGTACAGTCCATGGGCAGGGTTTAATCACACTGTGAGGACACTGTCTGTCAGTACAGTCCATGGGCAGGGTTTAATCACACTGTGCGGACACTGCCTGTCAGTACAGTCCAGGGGCATGGTTTAATCACACTGTGCGGACACTGTCTGTCAGTACAGTCCATGGGCAGTGTTTAATCACACTGTGAGGACACTGTCTGTCAGTACAGTCCATGGGCAGGGTTTAATCACACTGTGAGGACACTGTCTATCAGTACAGTCCATGGGCAGGGTTTAATTACACTGTGCGGACACTGTCTGTCAGTACAGTCCATGGGCAGGGTTTAATCACACTGTGCGGACACTATCTGTCAGTACAGTCCACGGGCAGGGTTTAATCACACTGTGAGGACACTGTCTGTCAGTACAGTCCATGGGCAGGGTTTAATCACACTGTGCGGACACTGTCTGTCAGTACAGTTCATGGGCAGGGTTTAATCACACTGTGCGGACACTGTCTGTCAGTACAGTCTATGGGCAGGGTTTAATCACACTGTGAGGACACTGTCTGTCAGTACAGTCTATGGGCAGGGTTTAATCACACTGTGCGGACACTGTCTGTCAGTACAGTCCATGGGCAGGGTTTAATCACACTGTGCGGACACTATCTGTCAGTACAGTCCACGGGCAGGGTTTAATCACACTGTGAGGACACTGTCTGTCAGTACAGTCCATGGGCAGGGTTTAATCACACTGTGCGGACACTGTCTGTCAGTACAGTCCATGGGCAGGGTTTAATCACACTGTGCGGACACTGCCTGTCAGTACAGTCCAGGGGCAGGGTTTAATCACACTGTGCGGACACTGTCTGTCAGTACAGTCCATGGGCAGGGTTTAATCACACTGTGAGGACACTGTCTGTCAGTACAGTCCATGGGCAGGGTTTAATCACACTGTGAGGACACTGTCTATCAGTACAGTCCATGGGCAGGGTTTAATTACACTGTGCGGACACTGTCTGTCAGTACAGTCCATGGGCAGGGTTTAATCACACTGTGAGGACACTGTCTGTCAGTACAGTCCATGGGCAGGGTTTAATCACACTGTGAGGATACTGTCTGTCAGTACAGTCCATGGGCAGGGTTTAATCACACTGTGAGGACACTGTCTGTCAGTACAGTCCATGGGCAGGGTTTAATCACACTTTGCGGACATTGTCTGTCAGCACAGTCCATGGGCAGGGTTTAATCACACTGTGCGGACACTGCCTGTCAGTACAGTCCAGGGGCAGGGTTTAATCACACTGTGAGGACACTGTCTGTCAGTACAGTCCATGGGCAGGGTTTAATCACACTGTGAGGACACTGTCTATCAGTACAGTCCATGGGCAGGGTTTAATTACACTGTGCGGACACTGTCTGTCAGTACAGTCCATGGGCAGGGTTTAATCACACTGTGCGGACACTATCTGTCAGTACAGTCCACGGGCAGGGTTTAATCACACTGTGAGGACACTGTCTGTCAGTACAGTCCATGGGCAGGGTTTAATCACACTGTGCGGACACTGTCTGTCAGTACAGTTCATGGGCAGGGTTTAATCACACTGTGCGGACACTGTCTGTCAGTACAGTCTATGGGCAGGGTTTAATCACACTGTGAGGACACTGTCTGTCAGTACAGTCTATGGGCAGGGTTTAATCACACTGTGCGGACACTGTCTGTCAGTACAGTCCATGGGCAGGGTTTAATCACACTGTGCGGACACTATCTGTCAGTACAGTCCACGGGCAGGGTTTAATCACACTGTGAGGACACTGTCTGTCAGTACAGTCCATGGGCAGGGTTTAATCACACTGTGCGGACACTGTCTGTCAGTACAGTCCATGGGCAGGGTTTAATCACACTGTGCGGACACTGCCTGTCAGTACAGTCCAGGGGCAGGGTTTAATCACACTGTGCGGACACTGTCTGTCAGTACAGTCCATGGGCAGGGTTTAATCACACTGTGAGGACACTGTCTGTCAGTACAGTCCATGGGCAGGGTTTAATCACACTGTGAGGACACTGTCTATCAGTACAGTCCATGGGCAGGGTTTAATTACACTGTGCGGACACTGTCTGTCAGTACAGTCCATGGGCAGGGTTTAATCACACTGTGAGGACACTGTCTGTCAGTACAGTCCATGGGCAGGGTTTAATCACACTGTGAGGACACTGTCTGTCAGTACAGTCCATGGGCAGGGTTTAATCACACTGTGAGGACACTGTCTGTCAGTACAGTCCATGGGCAGGGTTTAATCACACTTTGCGGACATTGTCTGTCAGCACAGTCCATGGGCAGGGTTTAATCACACTGTGCGGACACTGCCTGTCAGTACAGTCCAGGGGCAGGGTTTAATCACACTGTGAGGACACTGTCTGTCAGTACAGTCCATGGGCAGGGTTTAATCACACTGAGCGGACACTGTCTCTCAGTACAGTCCATGGGCAGGGTTTAATCACACTGTGAGGACACTGTCTGTCAGTACAGTCCATGGGCAGGGTTTAATCACACTGTGCGGACACTGTCTGTCAGTACAGTCCATGGGCAGGGTTTAATCACACTGTGAGGACACTGTCTGTCAGTACAGTCCATGGGCAGGGTTTAATCACACTGTGCGGACACTGTCTGTTAGTACAGTCCATGGGCAGGGTTTAATCACACTGTGAGGACACTGTCTGTCAGTACAGTCCATGGGCAGGGTTAAATCACACTGTGAGGACACTGTCTGTCAGTACAGTCCATGGGCAGGGTTTAATCACACTGTGAGGTAACTGCCTGTCAGTACAGTCCACGGGCAGGGTTTAATCACACTGTGAGGACACTGTCTGTCAGTACAGTCCATGGGCAGGGTTTAATCACACTGTGCGGACGCTGTCTCTCAGTACAGTCCACGGGCAGGGTTTAATCACACTTTGCGGTCACTGTCTGTCAGTACAGTCCAGGGGCAGGGTTTAATCACACTGTGAGGACACTGTCTGTCAGTACAGTCCATGGGCAGGGTTTAATCACACTGTGCGGACACTGCCTGTCAGTACAGTCCATGGGCAGGGTTTAATCACACTGTGCGGACACTGTCTGTCAGTACAGTCCATGGGCAGGGTTTAATCACACTGTGAGGACACTGTCTGTCAGTACAGTCCATGGGCAGGGTTTAATCACTCTGTGAGGACACTGTCTGTCAGTACAGTCCATGGGCAAGGTTTAATCACACTGTGAGGACACTGTCTGTCAGTACAGTCCATGGGCAGGGTTTAATCACACTGTGAGGACACTGTCTGTCAGTACAGTCCAGGGGCAGGGTTTAATCACACTGTGAGGGCACTGTCTGTCAGTACAGTCCATGGGCATGGTTTAATCACACTGTGCGGACACTGTCTGTCAGTACAGTCCACGGGCAGGGTTTAATCACACTCTGCGGACACTGTCTGTCAGTAGAGTCCATGGGCAGGGTTTAATCACACTGTGCGGACACTGTCTGTCAGTACAGTCCACGGGCAGGGTTTAATCACACTCTGCGGACACTGTCTGTCAGTACAGTCCATGGGCAGGGTTTAATCACACTGTGAGGACACTGTCTGTCAGTACAGTCCATGGGCAGGGTTTAATCACACTGAGCGGACACTGTCTGTCAGTACAGTCCATGGGCAGGGTTTAATCACACTGTGCGGACACTATCTGTCAGTACAGTCCACGGGCAGGGTTTAATCACACTGTGAGGACACTGTCTGTCAGTACAGTCCATGGGCAGGGTTTAATCACACTGTGCGGACACTGTCTGTCAGTACAGTCCATGGGCAGGGTTTAATCACACTGTGCGGACACTATCTGTCAGTACAGTCCACGGGCAGGGTTTAATCACACTGTGAGGACACTGTCTGTCAGTACAGTCCATGGGCAGGGTTTAATCACACTGTGAGGACACTGTCTGTCAGTACAGTCCATGGGCAGGGTTTAATCACACTGTGAGGATACTGTCTGTCAGTACAGTCCATGGGCAGGGTTTAATCACACTGTGAGGACACTGTCTGTCAGTACAGTCCATGGGCAGGGTTTAATCACACTGTGCGGACACTGCCTGTCAGTACAGTCCAGGGGCATGGTTTAATCACACTGTGCGGACACTGTCTGTCAGTACAGTCCATGGGCAGGGTTTAATCACACTGTGAGGACACTGTCTGTCAGTACAGTCCATGGGCAGGGTTTAATCACACTGTGAGGACACTGTCTATCAGTACAGTCCATGGGCAGGGTTTAATTACACTGTGCGGACACTGTCTGTCAGTACAGTCCATGGGCAGGGTTTAATCACACTGTGCGGACACTATCTGTCAGTACAGTCCACGGGCAGGGTTTAATCACACTGTGAGGACACTGTCTGTCAGTACAGTCCATGGGCAGGGTTTAATCACACTGTGCGGACACTGTCTGTCAGTACAGTCCATGGGCAGGGTTTAATCACACTGTGCGGACACTGTCTATCAGTACAGTCTATGGGCAGGGTTTAATCACACTGTGAGGACACTGTCTGTCAGTACAGTCTATGGGCAGGGTTTAATCACACTGTGCGGACACTGTCTGTCAGTACAGTCCAGGGGCAGGGATTAATGACACTGTGCGGACACTGTCTGTCAGTACAGTCCATGGGCAGGGTTTAATCACACTGTGAGGACACTGTCTATCAGTACAGTCCATGGGCAGGGTTTAATTACACTGTGCGGACACTGTCTGTCAGTACAGTCCATGGGCAGGGTTTAATCACACTGTGAGGACACTGTCTGTCAGTACAGTCCATGGGCAGGGTTTAATCACACTGTGAGGACACTGTCTGTCAGTACAGTCCATGGGCAGGGTTTAATCACACTGTGAGGACACTGTCTGTCAGTACAGTCCATGGGCAGGGTTTAATCACACTTTGCGGACACTGTCTGTCAGTACAGTCCACGGGCAGGGTTTAATCACACTGTGAGGACACTGTCTGTCAGTACAGTCCATGGGCAGGGTTTAATCACACTGTGCGGACACTGCCTGTCAGTACAGTCCAGGGGCAGGGTTTAATCACACTGTGAGGACACTGTCTGTCAGTACAGTCCATGGGCAGGGTTTAATCACACTGAGCGGACACTGTCTCTCAGTACAGTCCATGGGCAGGGTTTAATCACACTGTGAGGACACTGTCTGTCAGTACAGTCCATGGGCAGGGTTTAATCACACTGTGCGGACACTGTCTGTCAGTACAGTCCATGGGCAGGGTTTAATCACACTGTGCGGACACTGTCTGTCAGTACAGTCCATGGGCAGGGTTTAATCACACTGTGCGGACACTGTCTGTTAGTACAGTCCATGGGCAGGGTTTAATCACACTGTGAGGACACTGTCTGTCAGTACAGTCCATGGGCAGGGTTTAATCACACTGTGAGGACACTGTCTGTCAGTACAGTCCATGGGCATGGTTTAATCACACTGTGAGGACACTGCCTGTCAGTACAGTCCACGGGCAGGGTTTAATCACAATGTGAGGACACTGTCTGTCAGTACAGTCCATGGGCAGGGTTTAATCACACTGTGCGGACGCTGTCTCTCAGTACAGTCCACGGGCAGGTTTTAATCACACTTTGCGGACACTGTCTGTCAGTACAGTCCACGGGCAGGGTTTAATCACACTGTGAGGACACTGTCTGTCAGTACAGTCCATGGGCAGGGTTTAATCACACTGTGAGGACACTGCCTGTCAGTACAGTCCATGGGCAGGGTTTAATCACACTGTGCGGACACTGTCTGTCAGTACAGTCCATGGGCAGGGTTTAATCACACTGTGAGGACACTGTCTCTCAGTACAGTCCACGGGCAGGGTTTAATCACACTGTGAGGACACTGTCTGTCAGTACAGTCCATGGGCAGGGTTTAATCACACTGTGAGGACACTGTCTGTCAGTACAGTCCATGGGCAGGGTTTAATCACACTGTGAGGACACTGTCTGTCAGTACAGTCCATGGGCAGGGTTTAATCACACTGTGAGGACACTGTCTGTCAGTACAGTCCATGGGCAGGGTTTAATCACACTGTGAGGACACTGTCTGTCAGTACAGTACATGGGCAGGGTTTAATCACACTGAGCGGACACTGTCTGTCAGTACAGTCCATGGGCAGGGTTTAATCACACTGTGAGGACACTGCCTGTCAGTACAGTCCACGGGCAGGGTTTAATCACACTGTGAGGACACTGTCTGTCAGTACAGTCCATGGGCAGGGTTTAATCACACTGTGCGGACTCTGTCTCTCAGTACAGTCCACGGGCAGGGTTTAATCACACTTTGCGGACACTGTCTGTCAGTACAGTCCACGGGCAGGGTTTAATCACACTGTGAGGACACTGTCTGTCATTACAGTCCATGGGCAGGGTTTAATCACACTGTGCGGACACTGTCTGTCAGTACAGTCCATGGGCAGGGTTTAATCACACTGTGAGGACACTGTCTGTCAGTACAGTCCAGGGGCAGGGTTTAATCACACTGTGAGGACACTGTCTGTCAGTACAGTCCATGGGCAGCGTTTAATCACACTGTGAGGACACTGTCTGTCAGTACAGTCCATGGGCAGGGTTTAATCACACTGTGAGGACACTGTCTGTCAGTACAGTCCATGGGCAGGGTTTAATCACACTGTGAGGACACTGTCTGTCAGTACAGTCCATGGGCAGGGTTTAATCACACTGTGAGGACACTGTCTGTCAGTACAGTCCATGGGCAGGGTTTAATCACACTGTGAGGACACTGTCTGTCAGTACAGTCCATGGGCAGGGTTTAATCACACTGTGCGGACACTGTCTGTCAGTACAGTCCATGGGCAGGGTTTAATCACACTGTGCGGACACTGTCTGTCAGTACAGTCCATGGGCAGGGTTTAATCACACTGTGAGGACACTGTCTGTCAGTACAGTCCATGGGCAGGGTTTAATCACACTGTGAGGACACTGTCTGTCAGTGCAGTCCATGGGCAGGGTTTAATAACACTGTGCGGACACTGTCTGTCAGTACAGTCCATGGGCAGGGTTTAATTACACTGTGAGGACACTGTCTGTCAGTACAGTCCATGGGCAGGGTTTAATCACACTGTGAGGACACTGTCTGTCAGTACAGTCCATGGGCAGGGTT
>NC_090399.1:6090739-6101234 GCF_036365525.1 Heterodontus francisci
GGGTGCTGGGGGAGAGGTGCTGGCGGAGGGGTACAGGGGGAGGAGTGCGAGGGGAGGGGTGCTGGGGAGCGGTGCTGGGGGAGGGGTACAGGGGGAGGGGTGCTGGGGAGCGGTGCTGGGGTAGGGGTGCGAGGGGAGGGGTGCTGGGGAGCGGTGCTGGGGGAGGGGTACAGGGGGAGGGGTGCGAGGGGAGGGGTGCCTGGGGTGGGGTGCGAGAGGCGGGGTGCTGGGGGAGGGGTGTGGGGGAGGGGTGCGAGAGGCGGGGTGCTGGGGGAGGGGTGTGGGGGAGGGGTGCGAGGGGATGGGTACAGGGGGAGGGGTGCAGGGGGAGGGGTGCTGGGGAGGGGTGTGAGGGGAGGGGTGCTGGGGGAGGGGTGCTGGGGAGGGGTGTGAGGGGAGGGGTGCTGGGGGAGGGGTGCTGGGGAGGGGTGCTGGGTGAGGGGTGTGAGGGGAGGGGTGCTGGGGAGGGGTGCTGAGGGAGGAGTGTGAGGGGAGGGGTGCTGGGGGAGGGGTGCTGGGGAGGGGTGCTGGGGAGGAGTGTGAGGGGAGGGGTGCTGGGGAGGGGTGCTGGGGGAGGGGTGCTGGGGAGGGGTGCTGGGGGAGGGGTGCTGGGGGAGAGGTGCTGGCGGAGGGGTACAGGGGGAGGAGTGCGAGGGGAGGGGTGCTGGGGAGCGGTGCTGGGGGAGGGGTACAGGGGGAGGGGTGCTGGGGAGCGGTGCTGGGGTAGGGGTGCGAGGGGAGGGGTGCTGGGGAGCGGTGCTGGGGGAGGGGTACAGGGGGAGGGGTGCGAGGGGAGGGGTGCCTGGGGTGGGGTGCGAGAGGCGGGGTGCTGGGGGAGGGGTGTGGGGGAGGGGTGCGAGAGGCGGGGTGCTGGGGGAGGGGTGTGGGGGAGGGGTGCGAGGGGATGGGTACAGGGGGAGGGGTGCAGGGGGAGGGGTGCTGGGGAGGGGTGTGAGGGGAGGGGTGCTGGGGGAGGGGTGCTGGGGAGGGGTGTGAGGGGAGGGGTGCTGGGGGAGGGGTGCTGGGGAGGGGTGCTGGGTGAGGGGTGTGAGGGGAGGGGTGCTGGGGAGGGGTGCTGAGGGAGGAGTGTGAGGGGAGGGGTGCTGGGGGAGGGGTGCTGGGGAGGGGTGCTGGGGAGGAGTGTGAGGGGAGGGGTGCTGGGGAGGGGTGCTGGGGGAGGGGTGCTGGGGAGGGGTGCTGGGTGAGGGGTGCTGGGGGAGGGGTGTGAGGGGAGGTGTGCTGGGGGAGGGGTGTGGGGGAGGGGTGCTGGGTGAGTGGTGTGGGGGAGGGGTGTGAGGGGAGGGGTGCTGGGGGAGGGGTGCTGGGGAGGGGTGCTGGGTGAGGGGTGTGAGGGGAGGGGTGCTGGGGAGGGGTGCTGGGGGAGGGGTGTGAGGGGAGGGGTGCTGGGTGAGGGGTGCTGGGTGAGGGGTGTGAGTGGAGGGGTGCTGGGGGAGGGGTGTGAGGGGAGGGGTGCGGGAGGAGGGGAGCGGAGGGAGGAGAGCGGGGCGGGGGCAGGGGTGCTGGGGGAGGTGTGCTGGGTGAGGGTGTGAGGGGAGGGGTGCTGGGGAGGGGTGCTGGGGGAGGGGTGTGAGGGGAGGTGTGCTGGGGAGGGGTGCTGGGGGAGGGGTGTGAGGGGAGGTGTGCTGGGGGAGGGGTGTGGGGGAGGAGTGGGAGGGGAGGGGTGCTGGGGAGGGGTGTGAGGGGAGGGGTGCTGGGGAGCAGAGCTGGGGGAGGCGTGCGAGGGGAGGGGTGCTGGGGGAGGGGTGCTGGGGGAGAGGTGCTGGCGGAGGGGTACAGGGGGAGGAGTGCGAGGGGAGGGGTGCTGGGGAGCAGTGCTGGGGGAGGGGTACAGGGGGAGGGGTGCTGGGGAGCGGTGCTGGGGTAGGGGTGCGAGGGGAGGGGTGCTGGGGAGCGGTGCTGGGGGAGGGGTACAGGGGGAGGGGTGCGAGGGGAGGGGTGCCTGGGGTGGGGTGCGAGAGGCGGGGTGCTGGGGGAGGGGTGTGGGGGAGGGGTGCGAGAGGCGGGGTGCTGGGGGAGGGGTGTGGGGGAGGGGTGCGAGGGGATGGGTACAGGGGGAGGGGTGCAGGGGGAGGGGTGCTGGGGAGGGGTGTGAGGGGAGGGGTGCTGGGGGAGGGGTGCTGGGGAGGGGTGTGAGGGGAGGGGTGCTGGGGGAGGGGTGCTGGGGAGGGGTGCTGGGTGAGGGGTGTGAGGGGAGGGGTGCTGGGGAGGGGTGCTGAGGGAGGAGTGTGAGGGGAGGGGTGCTGGGGGAGGGGTGCTGGGGAGGGGTGCTGGGGAGGAGTGTGAGGGGAGGGGTGCTGGGGAGGGGTGCTGGGGGAGGGGTGCTGGGGAGGGGTGCTGGGTGAGGGGTGCTGGGGGAGGGGTGTGAGGGGAGGTGTGCTGGGGGAGGGGTGTGGGGGAGGGGTGCTGGGTGAGTGGTGTGGGGGAGGGGTGTGAGGGGAGGGGTGCTGGGGGAGGGGTGCTGGGGAGGGGTGCTGGGTGAGGGGTGTGAGGGGAGGGGTGCTGGGGAGGGGTGCTGGGGAGGGGTGCTGGGTGAGGGGTGCTGGGGGAGGGGTGTGAGGGGAGGTGTGCTGGGGGAGGGGTGTGGGGGAGGGGTGTGAGGTGAGGGGTGTGAGGGGAGGGGTGCTGGGTGAGGGGTGTGGGGGAGGGGTGTGAGGGGAGGGGTGCTGGGGAGGGGTGCTGGGTGAGGGGTGTGAGGGGAGGGGTGCTGGGTAGGGGTGCTGGGTGAGGGGTGCTGGGGAGGGGTGCTGGGGGAGGGGTGTGGGGGAGGAGTGTGAGGGGAAGGGTGCTGGGTGAGGGGTGTGAGGGGAGGTGTGCTGGGGGAGGGGTGTGGGGGAGGGGTGCTGGGGGAGGGGTGTGAGGGGAGGGGTGCTGGGTGAGGGGTGCTGGGTGAGGGGTGTGAGTGGAGGGGTGCTGGGGAGGGGTGCTGGGGGAGGGGTGTGAGGGGAGGTGTGCTGGAGGAGGGGTGTGGGGGAGGGGTGTGAGGGGAGGGGTGCTGGGTGAGGGGTGTGAGGGGAGGTGTGCTGGGGGAGGGGTGTGGGGGAGGAGTGTGAGGGGAGGGGTGCTGGGTGAGGGGTGCTGGGGGAGGGGTGTGAGGGGAGGTGTGCTGGGGGAGGGGTGTGGGGGAGGGGTGTGAGGTGAGGGGTGTGAGGGGAGGGGTGCTGGGTGAGGGGTGTGGGGGAGGGGTGTGAGGGGAGGGGTGCTGGGGGAGGGGTGCTGGGGAGGGGTGCTGGGTGAGGGGTGTGAGGGGAGGGGTGCTGGGTAGGGGTGCTGGGTGAGGGGTGCTGGGGAGGGGTGCTGGGGGAGGGGTGTGGGGGAGGAGTGTGAGGGGAAGGGTGCTGGGTGAGGGGTGTGAGGGGAGGTGTGCTGGGGGAGGGGTGTGGGGGAGGGGTGCTGGGGGAGGGGTGTGAGGGGAGGGGTGCTGGGTGAGGGGTGCTGGGTGAGGGGTGTGAGTGGAGGGGTGCTGGGGGAGGGGTGTGAGGGGAGGTGTGCTGGAGGAGGGGTGTGGGGGAGGAGTGTGAGGGGAGGGGTGCTGGGTGAGGGGTGTGAGGGGAGGTGTGCTGGGGGAGGGGTGTGGGGGAGGAGTGTGAGGGGAGGGGTGCTGGGTGAGGGGAGTCTGTTATACAGGGTCCGGCCAATTGGAACAACATAGTCACAGAGCCTGTGAACATCCACCCATTGACATCAATGGAAGGACAGGATGGACTTGCGAAATGTCTCTCTCTGCTCGGAACTTTTGATCTCCATAAGAAATCAGGCGATTATTGTATCTGCTGATTGTGTTGGTTCTCAGCGTGCGGGACTGGAAGAGTTTCCATCCCTGAGGCCAGTCTCAGACTCGAAGACTCCCAGTCCCATTGGTGCAGTCAGTAGATCTGTGATAACGACAGCTCCTCTCTCACTGAGCAGTGAACTCTGGCCCGAGTCTCAGCAGAGAACCTTATGTCGAAATGCAAATGTGGCAACACCGGAAATGTGGAATGACAATGTTGTCCTCGCCAACATCCAGGTGGTGAAGCTTGGTTTTAGAAGTTCTCACCACCACTTTGTATTCACCTCAACAACACGGGTGCAGCTTGTACGAGATTGATAGAAAGAAAGACTAGCATTTATACAGTATAATAAAAGCAAAATACTGCGGATGCTGGAAATCTGAAACAAAAACAAGAAATGCTGGAACCACTCAGCAGGTCTGGCAGCATCTGTGGAAAGAGAAGCAGAGTTAACGTTTCGGGTCAGTGACCCTTCTTCGGAACTGACAAATATTAGAAAAGTCACAGATTATAAACAAGTGAGGTGGGGGTTGGGCAAGAGATAACAAAGGAGAAGGTGCAGATTGGACCAGGCCACATAGCTGCCCAAAAGGTCATGGAGCAAAGGCAAACAATATGTTAATGGTGTGCTGAAAGACAAAGCATGAGTACAGATTAGGTGTTAATACACTGAATATTGAACAGCAGCAAGTGCAACCTGAAAAAAAACAGTGGGTAAGCAAACTGAACAAACTAAGATGAAATGAAATAAATGCAAAAAAATAGTAAAAAATGTAAAAAAGAATGTAAAAAAAAAGGAATAAAATATAACTAAAAATAAAAATATAACACATTATCAAAAGGATGTGGATGCTTTGGAGAGGGTGCAGAGGAGGTTCACCAGGATGTTGCCTGGTATGGAGGGCGCTAGCTATGAAGAGAGGTTGAGTAGATTAGGATTATTTTCATTAGAAAGACGGAGGTTGAGGGGGGACCTGATTGAGGTGTACAAAATCATGAGAGGTATCGACAGGGTGGATAGCAACAGGCTTTTTCCCAGAGTGGGGGTTTCAATTACTAGAGGACACGAGTTCAAAGTGAAAGGGGAAAAGTTTAGGGGGGATATGCGTGGAAAGTTCTTTACGCAGAGGGTGGTGGGCACCTGGAACGCATTGCCAGCGGAGGTGGTAGATGCGGGCACGATGGAGTCTTTTAAGATGTATCTAGACAGATACATGAATGGGCAGGAAGAAAAGAGATACAGAACCTTAGAAAATAGGCGACATGTTTAGAGAGAGGATCTGGATCGGCGCAGGCTTGGAGGGCCGAAGGGCCTGTTCCTGTGCTGTAATTATCTTTGTTCTTTATCTTTGTTCTTTATAACTAAAAATGAAAGTAAAATGGGGGGCTGTCATGCTCTGAAATTATTGAACTCAATGTTCAGTCCGGCAGGCTGTAGTGTGCCTAATCGGTAGATGAGATGCTGTTCCTCAAGCTTGGGCTGATGTTCACTGGAACACTGCAGCAATCCCAGGACAGAGATGTGAGCATGAGAGCAGGGGGGAGTGTTGAAATGGCAAGCAACCGGAAGCTCAGGTCCTGCTTGCGGACTGAGCGGAGATGTTCCGCAAAGCGGTCACCCAGTCTGCGCTTGGTCTCCCCAATGTAGAGGAGACCACACTGTGAGCAGCGAATACAGTATACTACATTGAAAGAAGTACAAGTAAATCGCTGCTTCACCTGAAAGGAGTGTTTGGGGCCTGGGATAGTGAGGAGAGAGGAGGTAAATGGGCAGGTATTACACCTCCTGCGATTGCAGGGGAAGGTGCCATGGGAAGGGGACGAGGTGGTGGGGGGTAATGAAGGAGTGGACCAGGGTGTCACGGAGGGAACGATCCCTTCGGAATGCTGACAGGGGAAGGGAGGGGAAGATGCGACTGGTAGTGGCATCACGCTGGAGGTGGCGAAAATGGCGGAGGATGATCCTTTGGATATGGAGGCTGGTGGGATGAAAAGTGAGGACAAGGGGAACCCTGTCACGGTTCTGGGAGGGAGGGGAAGGGGTGAGGGTAGAGGTGCAGGGAATGGGTCGGACACGGTTGAGGGCCTGTCAACCACAGTGGGGGGAAATCCTCGGTTGAGGAAAAAGGAGGTCATATCAGAAGCACCGTCATGGAAGGTAGCATCATCAGAGCAGATGCGTCGGAGACGGAGAAACTGAGAGAATGGAATGGAGTCCTTACAGGAGGTAGGGTGTGAAGAAGTGTAGTCGAGGTAGCTGTGGGAGTCGGTGGGCTTATAATGGATATTGGTAGACAACCTATCCCCAGAGATGGAGACAGAGAAGTCGAGGAAGGGAAGGGAAGTGTCAGAGACGGACCATGTAAAGGTGAGAGAAGGGTGGAAATTGGAAGCAAAGTTGATAAAGTTTTCCAGTTCGGGGCGGGAGCAGGAAATGGCACCGATACAGTCATCAATGTACCAGAAAAAGAGTTGGGGGAGGGGGCCTGAGTAGGACTGGAACAAAGAATGCTCGACATATCCACAAAAAGACAGGCATAACTAGGACCCATGCGGGTACCCATAGCGACACCATTTACTTGAAGCATTTATACAGTGCCTTTCATGAGCTGAGAATGTCCCAATCGAGTACCTTTATGTGGTAACTAAACTGCCTTCAGCAAGATCTCCCAGACAGCAACGTAATTATGACCATGTTATATTAGTGAAGCTGGCTGAGCAATAAATATTGGCCAGGACACTGGGGAGAACATCCCAGCTACTCTACAAAATAGTGGCCATGGGATCTTTACATCCACCTGAGAGGGCAGACAGAGCCTTAGTTTGATATCGCATTCGAAAGACGGCACCTCCAACAGCACAGCACTCCCTCAGCACTGTAATGGGGCTTTTGTTCCATATCTTGCTGTGTTTCACTTGACTGGGAATTGTTTCCTCTGCATTTCTGCTGACCGACACCCAAGTTCTGTCAGTGGTTGTGAGATCCCGGGTGGAAATTCCCCCCCTGAACCCTCAAGAAGATAAAGAATGTGAGGAATTAAGAGTGTGATACTGGCACAATAAAAAACAATCTAAGAGGGATGGAAAATATCTGGGGGGCATTTTTTTCATTGTCCCAGCATCTTCCTCAATCAGCGCACGAGATTAACAACAGTAACTTGCATTTCGATAGCACTTTACACATTGTGAAACATGCCAAGGAGCTTCACAGGAGCGGTTATCAAACAAAATTCGACACAGGGATACATAAGGAAACAATCGGACAGGCGACCAGAAGCTTAGCCACAGAGGTTGGATTTAAGGAGTCTCTTAAAAAAGAGACGTATTTCAATAACGCCTTTTCACCATCCCAAAACATCTGGAGAGCCACTGAAGTACTGTTGAAGTGTAATCACTGTTGTAGTGAAAGAAATGCAGCAGCCAATTTGCGCACAGCAAGATCCCACAAACAGCAATGTGGCAATGACCAGATAGTCTGTTTTCTTAGTGATGTTGATTGAGGGATAAGTATTAACCCAGGAGCTGAGGAGAACTTCCTTCTCTTCTTCGAAATAGTGCCATGGCTGGGATCTTTTACGTCCACCTGACAGAGTAGAAAGGGTCTTGGAGTAACGTCTCATCTGAAAGGAGGAGAGAGAGGGTTCAGGGAGGGAATTCCAGAGCTTAGGACCTAGGCAGCTGAAGGCCCAGTCACCAGTGATGGAGCCAGTAAAATCAGGGACGCACTAGAGGCCAGAATTGGAGGAGCTGGAATCTTGGGAGGGCTACAAAGGGGATACAGAGATAGGCAGGCTGAGACTTTGGAAGGATTTGAAAACAAGGAGAATTTCAAATCGAGGTGTTGCCAGATCGGGCCTAATGTAGATCAGTGAGCACGGGGGTGGGGGGGGGGGTAATCCGTCAATGGCACTTAGTGCAAAGGTTGGAACAGTCAAGTCCAGAGGTAGCAAAGACAGGAGCGGGGTTCTTGGCAGGGGCAGAAACGGGCGATGTAACATTCAAAACTTTGTGTTGTAGGAGACGTTTCAGAAGGGAAAGATCCGAGACGTCACAGATGCACTGATGAAATCCTTCTGGAGCAGGAGGCAGAGACTGCAGAACTGGGAGAGCTCACCGAGGAACATATTTACATGGCAATTGTGGACCTGTTTGTGGGTGGAACAGAAACGACAGCTTCTACTCTAGGATGGGCAATCGTTCTACTGATTCAGAGGCCAGAGGTGAGTAATGGCCCATAAACTACATGGTGCTTGTTTAGACCAACAGTGTCATCTCCTGTAGTCCCTTCAGTTAAACCGTACATTCCTTTTCACTAAGGCAACATGAAACTACTGCATCCATTAAGTTACAAAGTCAATGCTAGCTCAGTCATGGGGGAATGAATGTCCCCTATTCAATATTCCTCTGACAGCTCCATTACACTCAGTCTTTGAGATGACTTCTTATGGCATATGTAGTAATATGATGCAAGTACCTTGCTCAACGACAGCGAGGCCTGGACAACGTATGTCAGCCAAGAGCAATGTCTCAATTCATTCCATTTTCGCTGCTCCAGAGAATCCTTGGCATCAGGTGGCAGGACCGTATCTCCAACACAGAAGTCCCCGAAGCGGTCAACATCCCCAGCTTGTACACACTACTGAGCCAGTGGCGCTTGAGATGGCTTGGCCATGTGAGCCGCATGGAAGATGGCAGGATCCCCAAAGACACATTGTACAGTGAGCTCGTCACTGGTATCAGACCCACCGGCCGTCCATGTCTCCGTTTTAAAGACGTCTGCAAACGCAACATGAAATTGTGTGACATTAATCACAAGTCGTGGGAGTCAGTTGCCAGTGATCGCCAGAGCTGGCAGACAGCCATAAAGGCGGGGCTAAAGTGTGACGAGTCGAAGAGACTTAGCAGTTGGCAGGAAAAAAGACAGAAGCGCAAGGAGAGAGCCAACTGTGCAACATCCCCGACAACCAATTTTATCTGTAGCACCTGTGGAAGAGTCTGTCATTCTAGAGTTGGCCTTTATAGCCACTCCTGGCGCTGCTCCACACACCACTGACCACCTCCAGGCGCTTACCCATTGTCTCTCGAGACAAGGAGGCCAAAGAAGATGCAAGTTCATGACACCCATTATTTGCAGAGCACATTTTGCACCATTTTGAGCTGGTTAAAAACTAGCTAAAAACACTAGTTAAGTCACAACTAGAGTCTCGTGTACAGTTCTGGTCACTGCATTCCAAGAAGGATGTGATCGCACTAGAAAGGGGACAGAGGAGATTGATGAGGATATTGCTGGGGATGAAGAATTTTAGCGATGAGGAAAGGTTAGATAGGCAGGAGTTGTTTTTCTTTGGAACAGAGGCGGCTGAGGGGAGATTTAATTGAGCTGTATAAAACTGAGGAGCCTAGATAGAGTGGATAGGAAGGACCTGTTACCCTTTGCAGAGACATCAATAACCAGGGGACATAGAGTTAATGTATTTGCAGAAGGATTAGCAAGGAGTTGAGGAGTAATCATTTTTACCCAGAGGGTCTGGAATTCACTGCCTGAAAGGGTGGTAGAGGCAGAAACCCTCAATTCATTTAAAAAGTACTTGTATATGCATAGTGTACATCAACAGAGCTACGGACCAAGAGCTGGAAAGTGGGATCAGGCTGGATGGTTCTTTATTGCAGGATTGGACATGATGGGTCGAATGGCCTCCTTGGATGCCACAGGTTTCTATGATTCTATGATGGGGAGGCAGGTTGGTTGGTGGGAGACAGTAAGTTAAACCAACTAGGGATGGAGGTCAGAAGAAGCGAGCGACTCAACCGTCCATCACTATCATGTCAACGTGCAACACTCTCATTTACCATGAATACATTCCCTCACTCCTGTTCAGTCCCTTTCACAAGATTCACCTTTGCCTTTGCAGATTCAGGACAGAATTTATCGTGAAATGTGCGATGTTGTCGGAGAAGATCATTACCCGAGCTACACAGACAGGAAGAAGCTGCTCGTCCTGACTGCCACCATGGCTGAGATTCTGCGGCTGCGACCTGTCGTCCCTCTGTCATTGATGCACCGCACCACCTGCAACACAAGGTAGCTCCACGTCAAGTTCTGCAGTGACCTTCCATTCTTACTTTATCCCAGGACTGAGGGGGCTAAGCCCCATTGAGGTCTTGTTGATGTACACATTCCAGTTCAAGTGAACCTGGTGCAGTTTGCCTCATCCTTCCTTCACGATGTTTGAACAAAAATATTCAGTCAAAAACACAGAGGACAGATCGTACGGTCTAGAGGGAACATTGGAGGGTTTCAGCAACCGATGAGCTGAGGTTGAGGCAGGGTCAGGTGACATTACGGAGGTGGACATAGGCGGTCTTGGTTGTGGAGCAGTTATGTGGTTGGAAGCGTATCTTAGTGTCAAACGATGGTTTCATTGAGATACAAACATACATGGGCACAATAAAAGCAGTTGGTCGAGCCGGCTTGTGTCACACCATGATAGCCAAAGCAGCATAGACAGTCCCTACCCTCCCCCTTTTCCATACCGCCTTCCTCTGCCCCCCAACCCCTCTCAGCCAGGGGATCTCCTGGGAGCGAAAAAAACCCAGGGCCAATAAGAGAAAGGAAACTCTGACAAATTCCTCCCTGATCCCCTCAGGCAATAGAAACAAGATCCAGAGGTCGAACCACTGGCACTTTGTGAACACAAGGATTA